>NC_056750.1:719688194-719715694 GCF_019279795.1 Protopterus annectens
TTTTTGGAAACAAAAGGGAAAAATGGAAAAAATTTCCCTTTAAGAATGTATATAAATATGTTATAGATATTTCAAAGTCTTATGGACAAGGGCATGGGATTGTAATGTGATACTGAAAATGGACAGTGAAAAAAATGATATATTCCTAGTATCATAAATGTCGAAGGTGATAAAGTTGTATTGGGGTCAACCAAAAACATGTATTTTTATTTGGGAAATCAGATGATTTAATTAGTAACTGTGGAAAAAGAAAATGTTATATATGTGGAGAAATAGGAAATTAAATGTTATAAATGTAAAAATACTGGCCTTGTGCGGATGGATTATAAAGAAAGTATAGATATTGTAGAAAAGGATGCAGACATTCATCAAAAAGAAAGAACAAGAACAAACATGTACAGAACAAGAAATGGTGGGAGCTGATAGAGGAAGGTGGAAGACAGGGAAGAAATTAATAAAGATAAAGAAATAGAGGAAGGTTCAGAAATAAGTGATAATGAAGATGTACAATGGAGTGTAGAGAAGGGAAAAAAAATTCAATTGGTAAATGGGTAACGGAAAACAAAAATAAAATTTTTAGGAACCAGTATAAAAGGACGGGATGAATAAGGTAAAGAAATGATTTAGAATTAATACCTAAAAAGAGAGAGAGAGAGAAGGATATGTATATATTCGTAGCTGTAAATGTAAATAGCATGAAAATCTTAGTTTGAAGTTTTGATGTTCTGGAATGGTGCAAAAGACTTGATGCAGATATGACTATCTTGGAATATTTAAGCTTTTTAAATGAGGGTAAGAGTAAAAACAGATTATGCGAGGTAACTTAGTGGGGACTTTAGGAAGAGATATTGTACAGGTATATGTGTTTTATGCAAAGGCTCAATTAAAATATTATAGATGATACTAGCTATAATGGGTAGAGTAACAATTATATGTGTAACATGGAAAGAACACATTTCTGGAAGTATTGCACTTAATGCATATGTCAGAAGTAAAGAAAGGGAAATGTTTCAAATAATTTTAGATTACATAACAGTTAACATGCATATTATTGTAGGGGGACTATATTTGAGGAAAAGAAAAAAGGTAGTGATGAGAATAAAATGTCAGAAATAATTGGGCATGCAAATTTTAGTTTATGGGGATGCAATAGTTTGACATACAATACGGATGAACATAGAGCAGAAATAGATTATTTATTGATATCATCCTGAATAGAGATGACAGTGGAATGTGAGATGGATGCAGAGTTTTCGAATCATGCTGCCATTTGGATAGAAATTAAAAATAAAGGAGAATATATCAAAACAGAAGGAATAACAAGGCTCAGTGAGAAAAAATTGGGAACTCATAGTTATGGAGCTTTGGAATGATCAAATTGATCTGAAAGATTTTTATAAGAATTGGCCAGACTGGTGAATGGTATTTAAAGAAAAATATAAGAAATACCATGTAGAGTGGCACTTGCAAAATAAAGAATTACAAAAAGATTATGGTAAGTTAAAGAATGAGGCATTCAATAACACTGAAAAAATGATAGAGAATATTTTATTAAAGATAAAGTATACAAAATGAAACAAGAGAAAATTAAATAGTATATAAACAAAGATATTTCTGCAAGAAGAAAAGTAGTAGTACTGTATTTGAGTAAAATAGTTAAAGAACATAGTATAATAAGAGAAATGAAAGATGTTGCATGTAAAATTCAAAGTAGACAAAAAATAATGGAAGTCAATACAGTATGTGAAAGAAATGTTTAAAGATAAAAAGAGATAAAGAAGCAGTGGAAGTTTAAGATGCTTTCAGAACAAGATAAGGAATTGGAAAGAGAACTACTTTTAGAAGAAATGGACAAATTATTAGCAACAGTTTATGTAGAATCAGCAGCAGAACCTGATGGTATAGAGTATCAAATGTATATAGATATGTCAATATGTTAACAAAGCTTTTGGAAGTATTGAATGAATGGCTATGAGAAGGATTTAAATATAAAGAATTGTGTAGTGCTATTCTAAAGTTTGTTACATTTATTGAACTTAAAAGTAAATATTAATGTGTATTTTTAAATGAATGTTTTTAAAGTTTTATACTCTAGTGTTTTCTTTGTATTGTTAAAATGAGTCAGATTAATCATTGTTATTATGTGATGCATTTTGTATTGTTTTAAAATATTTACATGTTTTTTGTAACAAGAAATGATGTCACAGTGCTATCGCTATATAGATGGCTGTTTTTAATGCGACTCTAATGAAGTGATCTATTGCATTATGAAAGCGCTTACCCATTTAATTTTTACTTTTAAGTTCAATAAATTTAACAACCTACAGCCATGTGGTCTTGCTCTTTGTTTACTTGGATATTGTACTTCAAGTGCCACTCCTTTATCTTGGTTGTCTTACGTTGTTTTTGTTCAGCATTCTAAAGTTTATATGGAAAAAAGGGGGATAGAAACAAAATTCATAACCAGAGACAAGTGGTATTAAATAAAATAAACTAGAAGGTTTTTATGAAAATGATACAATAAAGAATAGAAGTTAAGATTTATAATATAATAGAGAAAACAATATACTATATATATATATATATATATATATATATATATATATATAAAAAACGTATTATATGTATGTGTGTGTATATATATATATATATATAATGTGTGTGTGTATGTGTGTATAGATATATATATATATATATATATATATATATATATATATACGGTTAAATGTAAAATAAAATAAAAAATAAAATGTTAAATGTAAAGGAAGTCAGGAATTAAGAATGATAGAGAATTAGTAGATTGTGTATATAGGAAAGAACAAATGAAAATAATTGGCCTTTTAAGCAAGTCTATCATTCTGTACAACATGAAATATTTGGGAGATAGTTCAGTCATATACTATTAGTACAAAAATAAGAAATGTTATGTTTACATGGCTATAAATATAATAGAATAAAAGTTTTGGTAAATCAGTGGTTGTCAGGAAATTAATATTACAAGGAGTATAAGAAAAGTCTGTCCTTTAAGTAGCTTAATTTTTGTACTAGTAACAAATGTCTTATTAATTTGTATAAATCAAAATTTGAAGAAAGAACATGCTACTAAGGAGAATATTAGTATATCTATTTTTGTCAGCCTACGTAGATCTCGTACTTGTTACAAAAATATGGAAAAATAGTAGTAGTATTCAACTATTTAAATGAATGTTCTAATGCCGTAGGATTGTATATAAATGGAGAAAGGAGTAAAGGTTTAGGATATATTGGGAAGATAGGAGAAATCGAATATAATATGGAAGAAATAATTCTGGGAATGCACTTTGGAAAACAGGAAATAAGAGACTTAGTGGATAAAGATGGTATAGAAAATAAGAAATGCATGTGTGTTTTGAGAAACATTTGGGCTATTTAAGAACAAGATTTATTCAATAAATTCAGTATTAATGGCAAAAATGAAATACTTAACTAGGTTATTTAGTTTAGCACTAGAATTTGAAAAAGAAATTTGTAACATTGTATTTTTGTTTATATAGATTTCTAGGTTAAACCCTTTTAAAAGAAGGTGTTGATATATTAAGAAAGAGGAGGGTGCTTTAGGACTAATTAGTCCAGTGGTCTATACGACTTCATTAAACCTGTATAAAGTCATTAAGAGGTTAAAAGATGATAGTGATGAATTGTGAACTAAAATATTAAAACAAAAGTACAAGAAAGAATGGAAGTTAGTTTTAACTTTTAAAAGAACAAGACAGTATAAACACTGACATATGACTTTATCAGGAAAAGATGATATAGAAAAAGAGGATAAATGAAAATAAAATATGGTATAAAAATGTTATGTAAACCTTGTGTGTACCCATGGAGAGATTTACATATAAAGAAAATCAAAGCCATAAAAGCAAGAACAGAACCAAGTTAAGAATATAGTAGAATTTCAAGATTGTTTTATGGCAATTGACTGTAAGTAAATTACCAGTGAAGGCTAACATGCTGTATTAAGAAAAACAAGAAAAATATCTTATAAAGAATTTAAAGCAGCAGAACATGTATTTCTGAAATGTAAAACGGTTATGAAATTATGGAAAAAATTAGCTGACTTGAACTACTTTGATATAAAATTAGTGAATGATGTTAATATGGACATTATTCTATATTTTTTTATGGAAATGGAAGCAAGAAATCTGTACAGAAGACTGATAAGAAAATATTTGATGTAATATGCAATATTTGGAGTCTGAGAGTAAAGACAATAATGCTTAATGGGAAATGAGATTTGACAGCAATGTTAGAAAAATAAGATTTTGGCTTTGGAAAATGGAGTGTGTTGTCAATAATTTAATTAGCAGATTGAATTTCTGTATAAATGGAAGATGGAAATGGGTGTATTGAATAATGTGTGCATAATATTGTAAATGGTATAAATATTGTAACTGTTGTATAAATACTGTAAATATATTGAAAATAAAGGAGCCCTACTCTCTTCTGTAGGTGTCATGGGATCTTTTACATCCATATGAGCTACCACCAACTCAGTCACATGGGGCCTGTGTTTAACATCTCCTCTGAAGGGTGACACTCAGGAGTGCAGCCTGATTCTGCACTGTATTATCAGTAATTGGTTTGCCTTGTTTGGGAATAGAACCCAAAGCCTTCTGCATCAAAGGTGAGTGGTACTACCTGTTGTACCACTGATACTATACCAGTAGTATGCTTGCAGGTATGATTTTAGCAGTGGTTTATTTCATTGAAGTAATGCTTCTTTTCTGAAGGACATGCAGCATTATGGGATGTTAATTTAAGGATGAAAATGTAGGAGACAGTGTTCCCTTCATGGTGGGCATAGAGGACTTGCTACCACTTCCCCTAGTGCTTCATTTTCAATTTTTAATTCAACTGTTTATGGCATAGTCTCTCTTGGGTGAACCCTTACTCACATAACAGTACTTCACTGATGCAATTTTCTTCCTCTTACTTTTATAGAAACTTTTTATTTTTACTTTTATTCTTTTTCGCTTTTGCAATTAGATATTTTTTCCTGGTTATCTTAAGTATATCCAGTACTTTGACTTCACCATGGTTTGGCATCCATCTTGGATCTATGATGATTTGTTTTGGCATCTTTCTTAATTTTGCCCACTCTGAAGAAGTCTGTCTTATTCTAACCTACATCTCTTCTTGCTGCATTTTAGAATTATTTCACCTGGCAGATGGTTACAATAACACTTACTTCTGTCACCCAAAACAAAAATACTTGAGTAATCTACAGATCTACAGATCAAACTTCTCTTCAAAGAGTAAGAAGAAAACATATTTCTAGACATACTTTGATGTTTATGTACCTGTTGTTCAGCATGTGATTATAATCTGGATTAATGGCCTGCTCAAAAGAAGCATAACATTTTTATTCCCAGTCAGTTATTTACATTGGATCTTACCATCTACATATCTATATAATATAGATTTCAACATCCTTAAAATGTCTCTTGCATTTTCTTTGCTTTGTATCTGTCTTTAATAAGATGCCTTAGAGTTTTTTGCCTTAGCCACAAAAAAATAAATAAAAAATGCATTCATGGTTTTCATAAGGTTGCTTTTTGTTGTAGATATCATTTTCATTAATTTAATTTTACATTGTATGGCCTATTGTGTGACTATGTAATATGTAAATATACTAACTACCCTTACAAACTCACTTTGTTATATAGCTAATGTCTTCACCTCTTAAGCACAAGGTAAAGGGTTTGATTCTAACTATGGGTTATTGGCTAGACTTATTATGGGCCTGCATGACAGTTTGCATAGTTTTCATTTATGAAATTATGAAACTATATATGTTGCTAGGCTGCCTGTAAGGCCACTCTAGGAGTTCACTACAATTTGTTAGACAGTGAACAAGCTTTCCCCTTGGTCTGAGCTATTTGTGAGTGTACATTGGCTAGCTTCTAACTATCCCCAGGAAACCATTGTCTTGGGGGACTTTAACATTGCTTGGAACACCTGTTCCTCTGAAGCTTCCTCCACCCACTTAAACCTCCACGGGTTTACTCAGATCATTGCCACCCCCCCCCCCAAGATTTAGCAAAAATAGAGTCAAAGGTAGTATCCTTGATTGGATACATAACAGCCACCCCCAAAAGTACAAGTCAGGTACATTACCCGATTATCTAAGTGATCACGGCCTTACCTGTATTATTAGGCTCAAAGCTGATATTCCCTACCAGCCCACCTACAAAAGTATAAGAAACATCTGGAACTTTAACTTTGACAACTTCCAAAATGAACTCAAGGCATGTAATTTGAATGTCTTGAAAGGACTCCCATTACAAGAAGCAGTTGAGTACTTCAGTATCAGATTTCTGAGTATCCTTAACCACCATGCTCCTACCCATACCATGGGATGGCTAGAGTATCCTACCCCTTCTACAGTTCAACCAGCTTATAGTAGTGTATAAAATACTCCATCAACCTGATAACACCCCTGCCCTCAAAAATATTATCACCCTTCATAGTGCCCCAGGCCATTACGCTCAGCTGATGAACTATTGATACTGACCCAAAAATCCAACAACTCTGCAGGTGATGCTATATTTGCCAACTCAACTGGTAAAATCTGAAATCTACTCCCTACTACTGTTACCAAGGAAACCTCACTACCCCTATTTAAAAGAGAACACAAAAAAATACCTCACATCTCATTGGCTGTGCACTTGTTCTAAACGTGACTAACAACTTCACTAATACATGTCTTGCTACCCGACCTGCTGTTTAGCCAAGTATCTATGCCTCATAGCATTTGAATGTCTAAGCACTGTGAATTATGAAATTTGATTGCATTCTATGTTCATATTTTGTGATCCATCTCTACCAATCAGATGCAAGTCTGCACATTGTGTATATTGATATATGCCTGTATTTTCTGTCTATATTTTTCTAAACATGTCTGCCTGAGTTTATCATTCATGATGTATGTACTTTCTCTTTTTTGGTATGTGGTGCTTTTCTCCCTGGGCCTCCTCTGAAAATGGACATAATCCAGTTGGACTATCCCGGTCAACAAATGTAAAATAAAATAATAAAATAAAATACTACACAAACAATCCCAGTGATTAAGAATTGTTTGTTTGATACATCATCAAAATAGAAGAAGCATACACACACACACCTATATATGTGTGTGTTTATCTATCTATCTCATGAACTCTCTCTCTCTCTATATATATATATATATATATATATATATATATATATATATATATATATAGTGTCTATATTATATATTCAAAGTTTCAAAACTTTGAATCCCATATGTTCGACAACATATGATCGAAATTTGAAACTTCGAATATATAATAAAACATAAAAAATAAATAAAACTTACCTTAATGCTCCGAGCAGGGGGGCAAGCCACCCTGCACCCCCCACACCCCCCTACTGAAATATACCCACTTTGAGATCGCACTTCAGTGCAGAAAAGGGAAATTCTCCCATTCTACACTGTATGGCTCTGTTACATTTAACCTTCGAACTTTTCAAAGTTCGATCACATGGCATCATATGACATTCGGACTTTGAAAAGTTTGTTCATGTATTAGGAAGCATATATATATATATATATATATATATATATATATATATATATATATATATGCGCACACTTTTGTTTAAATAGTTTAGATATCTTAGGGGGTATAAAAGAACTATTAACATTAAATGCAGTGGCACACACCTTTTTTATATCCAGTACGTAGTACACTCCTCAAAACATCATTTTTGTCATTCAGCATTTTCATTCATATGCTGTTCAAACTCAACATTTTTATAAATCAGTTTTAAAAACTGTTTTCATCCATTTGTTATACACTAACATTATTGTTAACTCATATTCTGTGTATTAAAAATCATTTTAAATGCAACTTTCTGCAAAAGTTCTTAATATTTAAAAAGATAATTGGTGTTATTTTCTCCACAACAAGATGAGGACTTAAAAATTCAGCAGTAGTTCTGAAGTCACTTAATGGTAAATAAACATGTTGCTCTTACATAATTGGAGCATTTCAGCATGTGTCCTTTAATTAATATTTGTAATAGTTCTTGATGTTATTTATTAAATCTATGAACAGTAATAATGATACTATTTTGCCGTAAGAGCTTCATATAAGTTCATATCATAGTTGCTGTATGATCCCAGAATGCAGATAAATGTGACACCTTTAACAAACATAATGCATATTAAACGCAATTCATTCTATTGGCTTTAGGCTGTGTTTTTGCTAGTTTTAATACTGAATGCAGATCATATTATGAGTCCTTAATTATTAAAATGTATATGCTAATTGACCTCAACAAGGCAAAATGAAAGTATTTTTAAACTGAATGACTATGTGGCTACATGCGGCATTATTATTACATGAAATTCAGTATAAATTATATCAGAGGGCCATTTTAGAATATTCTAAATACTGACATCTGGAGTAAACAGGCTGTTCTCTTACATTCAAATAAAGTGATTTGTTTTGATAGCAGAACATTAAGCAGTTAAAATACATCAGCATATAAATGCCAACTTTTGCACACCAGAGACACATTTTTCTTCTCTTTAATTTGGCCCTTAGAGCACTACACATAAGAAAAACATGATACAGTTTCCCCTCTTCTTGCTGCCAAGATTATAGAGTTTGTACATCATAATTGTTTTTCTTGTAAGGAAATTACTTAGATGAAATCCCGTATTCTCTATCTTTATTTAGGTCGATATTCTGAGAACCATTTAGCCATCATTCTCCTGTGAACCATTTTATTTATTTATTAATTTATTTTTGTGTTAGAACATCTGATACTTTACCTTGTCAATGACAAACACTCTTTTCGCTGCATCTTCATTGTTAGAATTCAAGAAATGAGACACTTGCAGGTAATGAGTGAGGTGTAACAACAAGACTGAGATTTACAATATCTACAGTGGACTAACTTGGTTATAGTTTCTGGCTAAAACAAAAATTAATTTCATAAACTGGTTTAAGAGATTGTAACTAAAACAGAATACCACTGAAACAAAGGCACTGTTAAAAACATAATTTCTGCATGACAGTGGACTGGGAACACTAAAATGGAATCTCAGTATAGTCTGATGCTTTGGGGTGACAGAGTCAGGGTGGAAGGAGCCAAGACAATTCAAATGATTTGGGCATCCCCATTATGAAAATGATGTAGAAACTTTAAAAATATCTTAACATTTAGATGCATGTAGGATGCATTACTACAATATGAAGATCAACATAAATCCAGATGCACATTTTTTTCTTCTTTCTGATTACAACTGTTCTTTAAAGCAGGTACAATTTAAATAGCTTGCCCATGCTGCTAGAATTAGTTCTTAATAAGGCCGATAGATGCTTGGTCTGTTTCCCAGTCTATAATCGTATAATAAAACAGAGAGAATTAAAAAGTTTCACTCAGGGGTAAAGCTGATCTCTTGGAATTAGCTGGAAGAAAAGCAGACTTCATTTCTGAATTTTTTTCTGTGTCATTAATTTATTGTTTAGATAGCTTTCAGTGATGTAGAACTAAGTTTGACCAAACAAGTAATCTGTAACTTCTCTTTTCTAACTATGTAATCAGTGCTGGACTGAAACTGCAAGATGATGCCGTATACAACTGAAACGTGTTCTGTATATGAACTACTGAAGAAAACTAGCATGGCCAGAATAGAACATTGTTTTTTCTCTAGAGAAAGTTTCATTAAAATGTGGAATGACAAGTTCAATCAGTAACGTTTTCATTTTTTATTTGCTTACTTATTTCTTTCTTAATGGAAATAAATGGGCTAGTACAAAGATTATTTTCAGACATGGCCAGAAAGCACATTAAACAAACTAGATAGTACAGTGACATTAAGCACTATTTATGACATTAAAGATTGTTAATTTGTAAATTGATAGAGTAAATCAAATTTGCATTCAGTCCGTTAAGTTAAAGACATAAAGTGCAATTACTTTTACATCAATGAGAACTTCTGAAGTTTAACATTTTCTAATATGCCAGTCACTTGAACAAATAAACTGATAGCTAGACAGATTCATTGTTATTTTCTAGTACCTAGACTAGTCGTCCTGTAATACTGAATCAGTTATGCATTTTTTTTTTTCTAAGTGGACAGATTATCATTATTGTATAAAAAGTGTGATTTTTATTTATTTATTTTTAATGGTGTCAGGACACAATGCCCTTTTTATTTTAGTTATGAAGAATCCTGGTATGAGAAGAGAAAGTGATGCTCCTCAGCTGTTGATGTAAGCAAAAATTGATTCCCCTGCAATGGCAAGTTTCATAAAGAGATCAGTTTTGAAAAATGTCGTCAATGTACATTTAAAAAGACCTAAAGCTTTACATGTCATTATTCATCTTCGGTTCTTCTTTTTGGAGTGCTGGTCATGGTTTAAGTTTAATAAAGAAAAGAAGACAACTTCTGAAAAAACAGACTATGGAGAAAAATAGAGAAACCAAATTTAGCATGCAGTGTGATTTTTATTAGCATATATGGTTATGTTTCTAGTAGTATAACATAGAAATAAATCAAAACATTTTGCTTATGAATCTCTCTAGATTTTGGATATTTTGATTATAAATCCCAGCACATATGGGAAGAGGATTATCAAATTTCAGGGTATGCAGATTTTTTTTTCTAATAGCCTGCCAAGGCTCAGGATTCCGAATAATGGTGACACTGTGTTTGTTAGCTGTCTCTATTAGTTGACTACTAAAGATCTCTATAATGAAAAGAATTATGACTGGCATTTGACCAAAACATAGAGTACTTGGAGGGGAGTTAGCATGAAAGAGAAGTTAATAGGCTGATTGTTTACTGTACACATAAACAGTTATTTGTTTTGTGTATTTCACAAGAAATAAACACATTAACAGATTAAAACTGCACTGCTGGGTAGATGCAATATCCAAACGTTCTGTTTATAGAAAAAATCAGAAGTTCTCACATATTTTGTGGAATTTAATCATGTAAGATTTATAATGGTTATTGACAACATGAGAAAATAAAATTAATGACAAGGATTAACTTTAAGAGAAACTGCCATCCATTCATTGCACAGAATTCTGAATTGAAAACTTGCACTGACATAACTGTTTGCCAACTGTGCAACCATATACATATATCAGTATGTCTACAGTATTCTATTGCCATATTTTTCCTTTTAGTGTCCTCCAATCTTTCAGTATTTACTGCATTTATTTTTTTTGCTTCTGAGCTATGTAATTTTATTTTAGCATGAACTGAGATAACCAGATTTTTTGCCTAGGTTTACTTTACCATTTTTGGCCAAGGCTATGGCACAATAGTCAACCTAGATGAGATCACTGTAAGAAATGAACTAAATAAATAACTAACTAAACAAACAGAACACATTTCATTTTGTGCTAGTAATTACCATAAGAGAACCTCATTATCTCCGACATCTTTCTTCATTGTGGGGTGTTCAGCAGCTGTAAAGCAATATTATAATAAAAGTTAAGAGTAGTTTTTCTGAATTACTTGTACTAGGCTCGTCACCTATCTGGTATTTTACCAAACTATCTTGAAGTCAGAATGATCCTGTGATAGTCCAGAAAGCACTGTTCAAACTCTTGTTTTCTGTTTAGAAGCATAGAGAGAATGCTTGAGTTTGTAAAAAGCAGCCTCAGTCTGTTTTATCACAAAAAGCATCTCTAAATTGATGCTGCAGAGGCCAAGATCCTCTACAAAAAAGGAAAAAAAAAGTAACACAGTATAGATTAGGTAAGAAAAAAATGGACTAAAAGGGACATTGTGCCCTAATGAAATGCATATACATCATAAAATGGGTGCGGATATGGGTCGATATTGCTTGGGTCTGGGTGGAGTCCGGGCAAGTGCAGGGGACATGGCTTTTGCATGGTTTTCAGCATTGTGCGAGGTAGCAACCCTAACTCACACAGATTAGTGATAATTTCTTGTTTTATGAAAGTAAATGCATCAAAACCATTGATATGATAAGCAAGTATAGTGACAGAAGAGAATAATAACTGGCAATTCTTTTAAACTGAATTAACATACAGTGCATATAAAAAGTGCACACACCCCTGTTACAAATGAGACCACAATAAATCATTCCAAAACTTTTCCAACGTTTAATGTGACGTATAACCTGTACAATTCAATTGAAAACCAAACAAACCTGTTAGGGGAAAAATATAAAAAAAAATATGTACAATAAGCTGGTTGCATAAGTGTACACACCCTTATGATAATACTTTGCTGAAGCACCTTTTGATTTAATTACAACATTCAGTCTTCTTGAGTACATACCTGCCACCAATTAGAGAGACTCTGATTAAACCCAAATAAAGTTCAGCTGTCCTAGTACGATTTTCCTGACGTTTATTCGGTTGCCTGCTACAACAAAAGCCATGGTTCACAGAGAGCTTACAAAGCATCAAAGGGATCTCATTGTTGAAAGGTATCATTCAAGAGAAGAGTAAAAAACTATTTCCACAGCATTGGATATACCATGGAACACAGTGAAGGCAGTCATCAAAAAGTGGAGAAAATGTGGGACAATAGTGACATTGCAAAGAACTGGACGTCCCTCCAAAACTGATGAAAAGACAAGACATAAAACTGGTCATGGAGGCTGCCAACAGACCTACAACACTGAAGGAGGTGCAGGAATTTCTGGCAAATACTGGTTGTGTACTATGTGTCAACAGTCTCCAATATTCTCCACATGTCTGGACTATGGGGTAGGGTTGCTAGATGGAAGCCTTTTCTTATACAGAGAAACATTCAGGAGTGGCTAAAATTTGCAAACTGATACATCGTCTCCCAAAAGCATGTGGGAAAATGTGTTATGGTTTAATGGGACCAAGGCTGAACCTTTGGGCCACAATTCCAAAAGGTACATTTGGAGCAAAAACAACACTTATCATCATCAAAAGAACACCATCCCCAAGGTGAAACATGATGGTGGCAGTATTGTGCTTTGGGGTTGCTTTTCTTCAGCTGGAACTGGGGCTTTAGTCAATGTGGAGAGAATTATGAACAGTTCTAAATACCAGTCACTATTGGCCCAAAACCTTCAGCATCTGCTAGAAACCTGAAGATGAAGAGGAATTTCAACTTTCAACACGACAGTGACCCCAAGCATGCATCCAAGTCAAAAGAATGGCTTCACCAGAAGAAAATTAAAGTTTTGGAATGGCCCAGCCAGAGCTCAGACCTAAATCCAGTAGAAAATCTGTGGGGTGACCTGAAGCAGGCTTTGCACAAGAGATGACCTTGCAATCTGACAGATTTGGAGCAGTTTTGCAAGGAAGAGTGAGCAAAGATTCCCAAGTCAAGATGTGCCATGCTGATAGACTCCTACTCAAGAAGACTGAATGTTGTAATTAAATCAAAAGGTGCTTCAACAAAGTATTAGTTTAAGGGTGTGCACACTTATGCAACCATTGTATTGTACGTTTTTTTATTTTTTTATATTTTTCCCCTAACAGATTTGTTTTTCGATTGAATTGTACAGGTTATATGTTTCGTTTAATGTGGGGAAAAGTTTTGAAATGATTTATTATGGTCTCATTTTTTTCTATAACAAAAACCTGGAATTTTAACAGGGGTGTGTACACTTGTTATATCCACTGTATCTATATGGCAATTCATCATGATGTGCAAGAACCCAGCTATACAATCAACTTTTTTTTTGTGAACATATATACAAATTATCATCTTCTCAGTGTCGCAGTTTCCATGCCATACCAATATATTAACAGTATAAACCTGAACCTTTTAACAGTGGTAACATTTTGCTTGTAATATTAATAAACAAGATTTAAACATAGCATTTATTTGGTTGCTTCAGTTTGTATTTATTTTTATTTAACTAGCAAGTTTATGTTAAGGAATTTCTATTTACAAAAGTTTAGGAACTAATATGAACATTCAAGCCTTATATATATTATCTTCCAGATGTAAAATTATTATTGTTTTTTTTTTTTTTTACTTTTCAGTGTAGCTCTTTGCTTTGAAGTGGAAATTTTGAGTGTGTTAGTTGACCATGACATTTCATATAACGTCCACAAATAGTGTGTGTGTGAAAACTAGCCTTGGAAGAGAAGACTTTTCTGGGTAAAAGTTTGCATTATCAGAAGAATGCAGCGACTGTGATGAAAATAGTTTGTAAGTTATGCAGGAAAATCAACTCTGTATTGGTTATGCAATTATCTTTTTATCTTTTTAACTAATGACGGATTAAAATAAGACAAGATCAGACCACAGGAATGGTTAAAAGTTTATCATTTAATCATTGCCATGCATAAATTGAAAATAATAAACCTGGGAAAGAGCAAGCCATACTACAGCATAAGAAGTGAGGTGGTGATAGCAGACGAGGATGTTATCTGACAGTGACCAAATATGGTGCTGTATTACAGAATGTATGGCATATAGTAAGGTACACAGTTGTAGCTCTCTGTCTATCAAAGAGGTAGGTATTAATCTCTGTACACGGAGAAGGCAGCACCTCATCTGGAGTGTAGTATGCAGTTTGGTAAAGTGTATTTATTAAAAGATGTAAACACGATGGATGTACTTTACGTAGGACTGGCTGCAGATATTTAAACTCTACCCTAACATCAGAGAGTGAGAGAGGGAGAAGAAAAGGCAAACCAGTATGTATACTTCAATGTAAACAAGTTATTTACTTAGCAGACTATTAGAATTATCTGATCTCTGTCTGAACAATGGATGGCAATGAACTGGTTACCTCTGACACCAGTTCTGATGAGCAATGAACTCAATACCAGCTCATGCTCCAGCACAATTCATGCGGGGTATTTGGGTAAGTCTTATACCCATATGTTTTGCACTTCTTAAGTCCCTGTTTTAGGTTCTTTACCTGTTATGGTGGCAGTGAAGAAGGGCTGAGCAACATGATTAACCAACAACCCTGGGCCCAAAAGAAACAATCCAACAGTGAAAGGCTGAGTACTTTCACTAGAAAAAAAAGCACCAACACACAATGAACAGTTCTACCTCCTGTACTTGGTAACACCTATTGAGATATTAATACTAATATTATTGGTTTGGGTGGAAAAAAGAAAAATAGTAGCTGTGGATTAATGTCCAGAACAAGTTCTGGAAACTTCCTGTAATTTGAGATTTATGGGTTAGGGAAGAAGCATCAGCCTGTGAAGACTTTGTTGCCAGGCAGAGTAGGTATCTAAAGTGACCATTCCATTAGTTTTCCCATGTCTGGACAGGACTACTGAAACAATAGCATGTAAGAATAAGTCAAGTGATTTAGAGGAAAATGCAAATTCCCAAGAAGATGTATATCTTGGAGAATATCCTGTATAAAAAAAAAAAGTGTCTGGAAATGGAGATGGGAATGTTTTCAGGGATAAGGATAATGAAGACATAGAATTGCCTTTCACGTTATGATTTATGAAAAATAATTGGGGAACAGAAATAATACAAACTAGAGAATTAAGGTTATCCCTGGTGATTACAGGGGTCAATGGTGGCAAAAGTGGTGGTATAAATGTTAAGGAACTTCCAATCTCAGAAAGATGCGCATTAAGCTGGATCAAACTCATATCAGCCATCATTTTGTCAAGTCTTCCTTTACAACACAAGCATACATACATGCATGCTTGAGAAATAACATAGGATTTTTTTTTTTTTTTTTTTACAGATGCACACTTGCTTTGAGAAATAATGCACGGTGTTTCTTTTTTATAGATGAAATGTTCTATAGTATCGTTTTAAATATTTATTTCTGCTCAGCCCTTACTTCCATCCCCACATAAACAGTTTTCTCTTTGCATTTACAATACTTTACTTTAGGGAATACACTTGCTTATATGCTACGGGGCAGGTTACATGTTAAAGGAATGCAGAATAATTCATATCTGACATACTATTTGTACAAAGATAATACAAAACTCTGCAGACCTCACTGCCAAGGGAATAAAACTTTTTATAATTTTTGTTTTACTATCTTATTTTTAATGTCAGAGGTAACTTTCAAGATAGATACTTGGAAATTGTAAAATCAGGTAAAGAGAAGGTCTGCTGACTTAATTCCTTGGTGAGTATAGTATTAAACACAATTTGCATGAAAAACAAATTTACGTATTTTTCATGCAAATGTAGTTCATTTAGAAAAGATGTATTAGTGCTGCATTACAATCCTCTAAATTTATTTTTGTTTATTTCCCCTTTTCTTCTAAGAAACTTGGGTGATAAAGCAGTTGCAAAAATAATCGAGGGCAAAATTAGACTAAATGTTCAAACATGAAAAAAGCCTTCATAATTCTGACAACAGCATTTCAAAAAGTGTGCTGTTAAATCTTGCATTTTTATGAAACCTAACTTTCACACAGAAATTTCATAATGCTGGTTAAGATATGTTTTGCTACAAAAGCATTTTAAAATATGCTGCAGTATGAACATGCAAAGGGAGCTAAAGTAATTAATTTTGCTTTTTTTAAGTAAGCTTTTATAAAGTAGCACTGACGGGGATTCTTGCTTTATATATCTTCTTTCACCTGTTTATCGTATGGTTAGTGCCGTTTTCTTTTTCCTACTATGCTTAGTATCCCTTCCTGTCTGTATGGCAAATTAAAAGTCCATGTGTACAGTTGTAGTACCTCAACTAATCACTCAAAATGTTCCTAATCTGATTAACCTACTACCAGTAATACAGTAATTTGTTTTTCTCTTGTAAACTATTTGTACTGCATTGAGTACGATGATTGCACTCTGATGTTAGAGAAAAGGCAGGCTTGTTAAGCACCTTTCTGATATCAGAAAGGTGCTTAATTGTTGTGTAGTACCTCAGCACCATTTAGCACTAGTTTCATGGTTAACAGTGTTCAGTGTCCACAGCAGCAGAACAACATCAGGTAGGTATTATACTAATTTAAATGCTTCATTCAGATTTTTTTCTTTTCTGTTCTTATCTGTAAAGAGTTTATTGGCTTTCCACTGTTCTCCTTGGGTGGACATTCTCTGAATGGCAACAATTAATGTATTAAGGTTTTCTAAGCTGAGGAGCACTTACTAATACTATACATTGTTTCCCTTTCTTACTCTATTATCCCCTGATTTTTATAGTTCATGGGAGTGGGTAAATTACCATTCGCTTCTAAGTACTATGATCCTTTCTTTCTGATCATACCTTGGAAGTTGTGTCCTTGACATGGATGTCAAGATTCATCTCACGAGCTTTACTCTTGAGGTGAATTTCTACTCACACACACACACACACACACACACACACACACACACACACCATCTTGATCATAATATTCTGTATTTATTATGAACAACTCTGCATTATATATTTCTTTTTCGACATATCGTGAATGCAGTTTTGTCTTTCATTTAATAAAAGTTGATTTTCTGCTGTCACTTAATACAGATAGTTTGAATGAATGGTATACATTCACTTTTGCATAGTTGTCTAGGCAAAAGATTATGGAGTTTACTTTGCTAAAATATTGAAAAATGCAAAGCAACATTTACCCTTTTTCTGTTTTGTATTGAAGTGCAGTGAATTTTAAAAAAGGTTTAGAAACTGCAATTTGAAATAATATAAGCTCAGGAATCATCCTAGAATAAGAAGAGAGAGAGCATTAAGCAGATAGTTAATGAGTCTTTAACATTTTAGGAAACTGTATTCAGCTGCCCAAAGGGTATATACCACTTTATTTATGTATTCAGAAAGTGTCTAATATGGCTGTTCTATTAATATCAACTTCAGGAGGTGTGATTATCAGGGTAGCTCGTAGTGTTAAAATTAGAAATGGCATTCTTTGATCAGAATTATTCTAGCCTATTTTCCATTTAGGTCAGCATTTCCATAGCTGTCTCATTCCTCTAACAAGTGCCAAAGAAAGGATAAGAATGCATACCTTATGCAGCAGTATTTTCAAGGCTCTTCTCCGACTTAATCAGTGTCTGTTTTAGTTCCCTGTCAGCAAAATCCATCTTTGTGTGTGCTATGATATTCTAACCCCAAGGGTTTTCCAGAAAAAAAATATTCTGAATGCATAAATTATGATCCACTAGTGTGCTTATTGTGAAGAATGTTAAATTTATTTACCCAAAACTCTGTTCATCTTCACATTTCTACATGTTATTTATTATAAATAAATGGAAAGAAGTAACATTTTGTGACAAAATGTGTTCATGATTCTGATTACTACTGTGCAAGTTTACATTGTTTCACTGTGTACATAAATTATATGGCAATATCTTTGTTTTTGTATTGCTCGTAAAATATAATTCCTAATACAGCTAGTTGCATCCTTTTCCTGGTATTCATTTGTTTGCATTATAAAAATTCTATACTTGTTACTGTACGACTTTAGACAAAACAGTTAGTGTACAGTAAAATACTGTGTTTAACGCGTCACACTGCAGATGATGTGCTGTTACTGTTAACACCATTACACATTTCATATGATTTAATGTCTTTAATTTTACTGAGTTGTCACTATAGTATGAAATCTGATAATTAAAAGTGAATGTATTTTAAAACCTTGCAGTTCATGGAATGAGCCTAGACCACATGCGTGTGTGTTGTACAAATGCATAACGAATTGCCTTGACTTCAACAATTGATTTAATAACTATAAACATTCTAAATGGATCCAGTAAGTATTGGCCCAAGAGAAGATGATAGATAGTCCTAGTTGTTTTGCAAGTGACTGCCTGCATCTGTCATTCAAGGGTTTCTGTTTACTGGCAAAAGCACTCACTGCCCAATAGTGATGTCCTAACTTGACGATTTCTTCATAGGTAAGTACTAAGCTACCTAAGCTACCTGCCGTTGTGGGCCATTTTTAAGCATAGCCAATTTCCCTTCTAATGTCTGAATTTAATGTACCATATTTGGTGTTAAATTGACCTAACACAGTCCATGGTGGATAATTATATATTTCCCTTCATGAATAACTGGGATCATACCATAGATATGTGGGGGACTCGTGTATGGAATAAAACAAGATTCATCTCTCGAGCTTTACTCTTGAGGTGAATTTTTTTCATATACACACACACACACACACACACACACACACACACACCATCTTAATCATAATATTCTGTATTTATTATGAACAACTCTGCATTATATATTTCTTTTTCGACATAACGTGAATGCAGTTTTGTCTTTCATTTAATAGCAGTTGATTTTCTGCTGTCACTTAATACAGATAGTTTCACTGAATGGTAAATTTTCAGTTTCCCATCTATAGATCTGTGTTATAGTTGAATAGTGACAGGGATGAACATAGTTTTACATGGATTCAGATTCTTTCCCAGACCAGTGGCATCCTGTGCAAGATAAACCTGTCTCTCCAAATTGTTCTGTTGATGCTGCAGATGAGGTTTAGATCCCTAGGTTGAATATTTCTGATGCTGCTTGATTTAATGATATGTAGTAAATTTATCAGTACTGGTTGGAAGATGCCTTGTGTACCAAACACAGGTCATCTATTAACAGTCTGAAGAATACAGAATATAGTGACTTGGCTTTGAGTTGGTCCATGTAAGAGATACTGTTTAGGTTCTGCATCCTTTTAGTAAGGTATCTCCATCAACCTCCCAGTTGCATGTGTCTGGACAAGCACATACTAGGACAAGCATATACTCAATGACTGGTCTAATGAGGGACGGATTAATGGGGACAATTATATCCCTAGATCTAGACACAATCCCTTCATTTATAAGGTGTGCAGTATTGAAGAACTTTTTTATGATGATAGACAAATGTTGGCTGAAACTTGGGTCACTGTCCACATACATTCCCAAATCCCAAACAACAAGGTCAACTCTTAGGAGCATATTATTAACATGGTAGCTTCTAAGGGTAGCTGTCCCCCCAAAGCATACAATAATGCATTTTTGGGACTTAGTTTCAGTACAAAATCTTGGGTGGCCATGGTGGTGCAGCAGTTAGCATTGCCGCCTCACAGCAAGAAGTTCTCTGGTTCGATTCTCGGCTGGGGTGCCTTCTGTGTGGAGTCTGCATGTCCTCTTTATGGTTGCATGGGTTTCCTCCGGGTGTTCTGGTTTCCTTCGACATCCCAAAGACATGCTGTAAGTGGATTGGACACTCTAAATTGGCCCTAGGTGTGTGCGTGTGTGTGCCTTCTGTGGAAGGTTGGGCGCCAGGCTGACAAATCAACACCGTAAAACTCCATACCAATCATGAGCGGACAGGTGATCCACTGTGGTGACCCTTAACTGGGAAAAGCCAAAAGAAGAAGTAGTAGTTTCAGTCCACAATTTTGACACCAGTTATTTATTTGGGATAAATGTTCTTGCAGGATGATTAAGTCATTTGGGGTTTCAGTGATTGATCTAGCTTGCAGTCATCTGCAAATGTAGAGAGTAAGAGTCCTTCTGTACTGGCTTTTACTTCAGAAAAATAGATGACAAACAGTCCCTCCAGAGTACTCTGGATTAAAACCCTGAATAAGACAGCTATGCATCTCAAATTTTCCCTTGGTAGTGTTGCTAAGGGCTTGGGAGATGAAACATTTACAAGCAGAGGTCTGAGGCTGCCTGTGTATGTTAGAGACATAGGTTCCAAACCAGGGCTGAATTTCTGGTTCCACATCCAGTAGTCTGATTTACACTTGAATTGTGTTAGGGAGGAACTCTTATTCACATGGATGGGGAGCCTGTTCCAGAGAAGACGGTCTATGGGCTACATGCCTATTTCTCCAGCATATCCTAGTTATTTTACAAGCAAGGTTGAAGTCTTTAGAACATGTAATTCTGGTGCTATTTGTTTTGCAGATATGAAGGAGGCCCATCAGAGTGGGTTCCAAAAATACCTTGTATGCCGGGCATAGATTTCCCCTCAGTAGCCTGTAAGAGACAGAAGACAGGGATAGGGCTTTGGGATGATCTATATAGGACGTGTTACTTGCACCCTGCATTCTTTTAGTGAGGAGTCTCTGTGGATGTTCCAATTGCTGGATATGCCGCATTAGGTACATACCAAAGGGGACAAAGATTAACTTTGTGAGCTCTAGTTCCTGTGGTACAGGATTTGATATCCGCAGCCCTCATTTGCTTACTGTGTGACCTTGATCAAGTTGCTTAACTTGTCATTGCTCCTGGGTAGCCCCTGAAAAGGGACTGTGTGTCTGGTGGGCTTATTTTGTTAATATATTATTATTATTATTATTACTACTCATTGATGGTTCTGATAAGTGCTAAATACAGGGGGAACAATGACTTCCTTGAACCTAGATGCCTTACCTTTGTTTATAAGTTGCACAACATAGAATGATTTCCTCACTGCTATAGACTTGTGATGGTTGAAGACTAGATTACTGTCTACATGTCCCCCAAGCTGGGTCTGATGAGTGCGTAGAGGAGCCCAATGACCTCTTTTGATCTGGATGCAAACCCTCTTGTGATTAGGTGGGCCACATAGAAGGATTTTCTAACCATTTTGGCAATGTGATTATCAAAGGAGAGGTTACTATGTACTTGGGTCCCCAGATCTTTTATTATGTCTTCCCTATTTAGGGGGCTACCACCTCTGTGATAGTTTGTGGGTACTTAGTTTTTTCCAAAGGGGATGACTATGCACTTTTGGCATTTAGCTTGAGGCCATGGTTTTGACACCAGGTATCTGTCTGTGAGACCCTTTTGGAGGATGTCTGTCAGCTGGAGAGTCAATTATAGCCTGTAGTTTGCAGTCATCTGCAAACTTGGTCTCCATTGTCCTCCTGTGCTTGCCTGTATCTCTGAGAAGTATATGCCAAACAGGAGGAGTCATAGGACTGAGCCCTGGGGAATGCGACTTGTAACCGATTTAGAGTCAGACCTAGCTCCCTCAACTCTTACCATGTGGGTTCTGTCCGTGGGCCAGTTGACAACCCATCTCATGACGTAGGAGTTTATGTTCAGGCTGGTGAGCTTGTCTATAATACCTGAGTGGGGAATGGTGTTGAAGGCCTTTGCGAGGTCTAGGTAAGCTGTCTGGACCAGCTTTCCTTTGTCTATATCCTTGGTAACTGTCTCAAAGAAGTCCACCAGGTTTAGGAGGCATGATCTACCCTTAACAAAACTGAACTGGGTAGGGTCCAGTGTTTGGAGGTTGCTAATGTCTCTGTTGATGAGATCCATGATGATGCGCTCCATAGCTTTGCAGACCAAGCTAGTCAGGCTTATAGGGCAATAGTTCCTGGGGTCCGCTGTGGCTCCACCTTTGTGGAGCGGAATAATCGCTGCTGGGCACCACTCTGTGGGCACATATCCTGTGGAGAGGCTAAGTTTAAACAGTGTGTTTAGTTCATCTTTGAGCTCCTGTAGGACGCAGCCTGGGACACCGTCTGGTCCCATTGATGCTGTGTTTTTGGCTTTGGAGAGGGCTGTTTTAACCTGAGTGTTTGTGATTTCAGGCGCATTACATTCTTCTGGTATAGTTATGGACCCTTTTGGGGGTGAGAGGGGGTTGAAGTTTGCACTAAACCTGTCTGCCAGGATGTTGGCCATATCGGTTGATTCAGTGTATTTTGTGCCATTATGCACTAACTCCAAGCACACCTAAGAATTGCCACTTACATTCTTGACACAGCTAAAGAATGCCTTGTGGTTATCTTTGGAGTCCATGGCAATTTTTCTTTCGAAGCTAGCCTTGGATGATTTTATAAGGAAACGTAGTTTCTTGCTGATATTGATCAGGGATATCTTTCCTTATTGGGATTTTTATCTTTTCTGTACTAGTTTCCTCCTCCTATTGTATAGCTTGTTTATGGCAGGGGTCCACCAGATTTCCTTTTCTTGAAGGAGTGAGTCTTGGTTTTGTTTGGGATAGCATGATCCATACATTCTTGTAGGTGCCCGTAGAGTGCATTAGTAAAGGATTTTTCAGCTTGGACAGTGTTATCCTTCAGCATGGGGGCTTTGAAACTTCCCACCTCGGTCTTAAGTAACATGACGTTTGCTTTTGAAAAGTCTTTCATGGTGGTTTCTTTGACTGGGGGGGGGGGGTGGAATATGGATATCCGGACTGATTAGTTTATGGTAATATCTAACCAACAAGGGGTTGATGTCCAGTGTTCGCCCATGTTGGTGATGATAAGGTCCAATATGTTGTTACTTCTGGTGGGGGTGTTGACCAGTTGATCCAGGATGTTTGAGTTTATAAACTCTAGGAAATGTTGGGCAAGGGAGTTTGTACTTGAGTAGTTCTCCCAGTTAATGTTTGGGTAAATGAAATCACTCAATATCAGGGTGTTTGGTAGGACCTTTATTTCCCAGTGTTTACAGGAATGTGGAGTGGGGGCCCTGGGACATGGTGGGTTATCTGTAGCAAGCTATAATTTGAATAGCAGTTTTGCCTGTTTTTAGTTGTACGTGGAAGATCTCTGAAGCATCGTGCTGTACCACTAGCCTGGAGGTGTGGGTATCCTTAATGAATATGGATATGTCCCCGCCTTTTGTAGTTCAGTCCGGGTTTTGTTGCCGAAATGTATGGTATGAGTTGTAGCCTGGTAGTGCTGAGGTGCTCTCTGGAGCCTTAAACCAGGTTTCTGTTACTGCCCATATATCAGTTTTCTCCATACTGAGGAGTGCCTCGAGTGCATGCATTTTGAGGTTTAGACTTCTGGCATTGAGTAACATTACCCTCAGTTTTTTGTTACTTGCGCTATTTATGGCGGTGGGTTTGTCTTTTGAGCCTTGCCTAAAAAAGGCACTATGGGGGTGGCAAGAGCCATGGCCAGTATTCAAAATCCTAAGGGTGACAGGTGCAAGCTGTCTCTCTTGAAGCAGCATGGCTTGTCGAGCATGTCATCTCTGGCTGACAGACATTGGATCCCCTTTGAATGACACCAGAAGCTTAGCCAGTCGTTGAAATTGATAATTCTTTCTCTATACCATGGTATCATTTGTGATGAGGGCAGGATGCTACTCAGGGTCAGGGTCATACCGGCCTGGGCTATGTGATCAGAGAGCTCCTCCATGTCTCTTTTCATGTAGTCTAGGGAGGTACGACTCAGATCATTCACCCCAACATGGATTATGACAGAGTCATATTTGTACTTGTTCTGGAGTGACCTGAGTGCTTGTGTTATGTGGCGGATCCTGGCACCTGACAGGCAGTTAACAGTAACCTTCTCCTTGTTCAGCCTAGTGAGTGAGACATCAGTGTGCCTGACTGAGTCACCTATTTACTAGTGTGTTGGGTATGTTATTTTGCCTTAAGGGCTGTGATTGCATGGCACACTGGTTTTGTGAAGTATGTGTTTCATGGTTTGCGTTGGGGGGTGGAGGTTGTTTGGATGTCTGCTTTGGAGGTCTCTGTTGCTTTTGCAGATTTTTTATTTAGAGCCGCTGAGTATGTTTTCGTGTATTTGTGTGTTTTTTTGCTGGAGCTGGTTTCATAGGCCTATGTGAGACTAGTGGTGTGATGCAAGTAATTCCCTTCTCCTCTTGACTGCCTGGCCCAGTCTTGGGTTGAGAGAGCTTAGCCTCCAGTTTGGCTGTATAATTGCATCTCTCACATGTATTAGTGTTTGGTGGAAGGAGGAGAGGGTTGTCTGGCTATATGAGGCAATTGTAACATTGCCTCAAAATGCCCAGATTCACCAGTTGGACCGGACAGTACACCTGAAATTATACTTTGAACATGCCTGAATAGGTACAGGAACTGTTTTACTGAATGGACCAGGTATATTTTTAAATAAGTAATTCTAAAGCTATGCATGGAAATGTTTAAATGTTTTTGCTAATAATGTAAGTTTTTCTTTTCTTTTTTCTTCTAATCCCTGCAGCTGACCATCACTTTCTACCATCTCCTCTGTTCTTTTAATACACTGAATCAACAGTACCTGCTGTATCATTCTCTGGGTTCAACCTGAGCTATGGCTGAGGGCTGTGAGGAGATTAAGGATATTAGTGCAGGGGAGTGTGCCCTAATTTCTGTTTCTACCCTGAGGCAGCCTTGTGAGCTCCACAATTGCTGCTTACAAGAGGTGCATACATTCTTCCTTCTGTATGCAGCCTCATGACAAACTGGTATACTGCTTGCAGCATGGAGCTCTCTAGACTCATAATGCTGATATTGCAGTGAGCCCAGGTAGCATTGCTCCTCCCATGTGAGCTGGCATTGCCACTCACTCCCATCCTCCCCCTCTCCAGCCCCTCCTACACACATACTGCTATTCAAACACTGGTCATCTGGGGCATAGATGGCTTTATTTGCATCAGAGAGAGACAGATAGCTATACCCTTGCATTCCTATCATTGATAGGTGTGTACTAGGTTAATGGCCCTGGGGCCTTTACAAGCCTAGCCATAGGATTACCCTGGTATCGTGCCACCTGACCGTAGTTCCCAGTGCCTGTGTCAAGTAGAGCCACTGGAGTGGATTTTCTATTTCCCATCCGCTCATCAAGATTTCTGTTGGAGGGTCAGCGCGGTGCTCTGCTTGACATGTATGGGAAGTCTATACCATAGCATGGCCAGTCTCTGGGTTATGAACCTGTCCCCTCCAGTACATTCTGTTGACTGTGGTAGAGGTTGAGGCCTCTGGAGCATGTGGTATGGAGGGATTGGGATTTCTTTAGCTGTAGCATTTCTAACAGAGCTGGGTCACATGACTTCGTAAGTCAAGCAGAGATCGCCTCTAAGTAAGTGATATGAGACATAGTTATCTTTTTTGAGTCTTTCCATATAGGACAAGTGTTTAAGGCCTATGATCCTCTCTGTGAGGTACTATTGTGGCCTCTCCAGTTGTTGCAGGTGTCTGGTAAGGTACATGCAAAATGGGGCATTGTACTCTATGATTGGCCTAATGAGGGAAGAGTAGAGGGAGACAATGACCTCTTTCTTCCTGGATGCAAAACCCTTAGTAATGAGATGTCCCACATAAAGGACTTTCTGTCCACAGTGGCAATGTGGTGATCAAAAGAGTGGTTGCTTTCAACCTGTGTTCCCAGATCTCTTATAATGCCTTCTGTGTTCAGTGGACTACCATCGATGTGGTAATTCTTGGGAACCGGGATTTTCCCAAAGAGGATGATGACACATTTTTGCTATTGAGCTTAAGGCCATGTTTCTGACACCAGTTGTTGGTCTCAGTGAGACCATTCTGTAGGATGTCAATATCATTTGGGGAGTTAATAATAGCTCCCCACTTGCAATCGTCTGTGAACTTAGTCAGCCAGAGACCCTTCGTGTTCGCCTGGACTACAGAGAAGTAGATACCAAACAGGAGAGGACCCTGGACTGAACCCTGTGTGGCTCCTCTCATGACTAGTTGGCAGTCTGACTTGGAGTCAGCTACTTTCACACTGTGGGTTCTGTATGTGAGCCAATTTGCAATCCATCTAGTGATATATAGGGGTTGATGCCTAGCTTAGTTTTTCTGTGATTCCTCAGTGGGGAATGGTGTCTAAGGCCTTGGCCAAATCAAGGTAGTCGGTATGGAACCACCTTGCCTTCATCCACAGCTCTGGTGACTGACTCAAAGAAGTTGACCAAGTTGAGCAGGCATGATCTACCCTTCACAAAACAAAACTGTGTGGGATCCATAGTTTGGAGATCCCCTATATCCTTGTTTGTTAGGTCCATGATGATGCCTTTCATAGCTTTGCATATCAGACTCATCAGACTAATGGGGCGATAGTTCCCAGGGTCTGTAGTCACTCCTCCTTTGTGGAGAGGGATGACTGTATCAGTGTACCATTTGGTAGGTACAAAGCCTGAGGTGAGGCTGTGATTGTACAGGGCACACAGGTGAGGTGCCAGTTCACTCAGAAGTTCATGTAGAACACAGCCAAGGATATTGTCAGGTCCCATAGAAGCTGTATTCCTGACCCTGGACAGTGCTGTTTTAACCTATGCAGCAGTAATATTGGGTGCCTGGCAATCTACTGGTATTGTGATTGGTCCTTTGGGGGGGTAAAGTTGGCACTGAATCTGTTGGCCAGTATATTGGCAATATCTGTTGGCTCTGTATAGGAGGTACCATTGTGCAGTAGCTCAGAGCAAATCTGGATATTGCCATGTAAATTCTTTAACTATAGAAGGCCTTGGGGTTGTCTTTGCTATCTGCTGCAATTCTGTTTTCATAGCTAGCTTTAGAGGATTTGATGAGGGATCTCAACTTTTTGCTAAAGCTGATAAGGGAGTTTTTATTCTAATCCCTGTAGCTGATAACCACCTTCATTGCTTGAAAAAGGAATATAGTTTGGGGTTCTACAAGTAAAATGCAATAAAATTAAAAAAAAATTAAAATAATAGGAAATTTTAGCAAAGATGGATGACGGCATAGCCTAAACATTCTCTAGATTAGCTGAAAATACTTGTGGAAAGGATTACTATATGACTGAAATTTTACAGGTGAGAGGAGATTCATATATGCAGCTTTACTCTTCACTGGATCAGCAGTTATTGAAAAAGTTGTTTGAACTTAATAGATTAAAAGAAATAGTAATTT
>NC_056750.1:720048194-720138194 GCF_019279795.1 Protopterus annectens
TTTTGATACCAAAAGAGAATGCTTCTGGTAAATCTAAAGTTTTAGGAGCCATGTTGTTAAAAAAGAAGTAATATTGTTACCTTCAATATTTTCTGGCAGTCCAAAAATCCTAATGTTATTGCGCCTAGATCTATTTTCCAGGTCATCCAGCTTTGTTTGTAAATGTGTATTTTGTTTCAGCAGAAACTCGATGTTGATTTCCTCTTCTTGTATTCTATTTTCCATGTCATTCACAGCTTCTTCTATGCCTGTCATCTGGATCTTCTGTTGTTGCAGGTCCATATGTAACAAGTCTATTTGTTTTGTAGTTTTTTCTATAAAAGTGTCTATTTTAGTATCCATTTTATCCATCTTAGCAGTAAGTTGCTAGACTATAATTATCAGAGACTGAAGTTCTTTCTTGATGCTGGAGTCTTGAGAATTTGTCTTACTGGAACTCATTTCAGACTGATAAACTGACAGGAAAATTTCCAAAGTAATTTCTGACAGGAATATTATTAAGATTTCCTTTCTTTTTTAGATATAGTTCAAGAACTATATAAAACAAACATATTTAGAAAGAAAATTACTTCAAAAATGAATTTTTTAAGTAATTAATTCCTGTCAATGTAATGAAATTGGTGGAGCTGAAGAAATCTGCTGCTATCCTATGTTCATCCTTGGCCACGCCGGTTCAGCCTTTCTTGAATACCAGCACTCTAGGTATATCCTTGCCTTATTAAAGTGTTGTAGTAGGAAAAAAAAATGCACCTTGGGGATGGGAAAAAAAGTCTCTTCTTAAACGTAAAGAATCTGAACTTTGGCAAATAAATTTATTTTCATTTATTTCTTTTTGTCAAATAATTTGTCCTTAATGAAACAAGTGCTTACTGAACACAGAATAAATGTTCAAGTCCTGCACATGGCTCAATTGGAAGTATTTCTTTCATCAGGATATTTTTCATGTCTTCAGAATAGCTAAAATACAAAACTATCATATCATCTTTAAAAGTAAAGTGTGTTTTAAGGCAACAGCATGATACACAACCAATTCAGTATTCACTTGGAGATGAACACTAAATCAACTATTTTTTTCCTGAAAGTGCATGCTATGATATTATTCGCCATTTTATTTTCTCTGGGAGCAAATAAAGATTACTAACCTAAGAAAATTTGACCCTGCTCTGAACCTATTGCTTCACAAAGTAAGTATTTTTGCAGGCCACTCACAGTGCTGTACTCTGTGTTCTCATTACCTTTAGATGTTATTTTTAAACATTTAGTTACTGCTTTTTGAATAAGTTTTGTTTATAATATTTATTCGTCAAGTCTTTTCTTTGGATGCAGTCTCATTCATAAAAGGCATATTGCAATTGCCTGATTATAATGTGTTCCTATTCAGTCTCAGGAATAACCTTTTCTGATGGCCAGGGGGATCCTCATTTATATTGTGGATAATTAATTACACGGGCACTGATGGACATCTGAAGTGGAGCCTGCCCTACAACAAATGGACCTTTGCAGAATATTGACCTAGAAAGGACCTCTGCTGTTTGCTATAAGTACGAATCCTCACAGAAGTTACAGATGGTTTTCCTACACTTTGTTGTCATCCTGCTGAATGAGTAGTCAATGTGCCAAGTTCTACAATGAACTCAGTGATGACTGTTCCCATAAAGAAAATCATGCTTGTTGCTGTTTCTGTGTAGACTGGCAATGATTATTTTGTATTAGAGGTGTTCCCATTTCCTTGTCTTTACGCATCGTAGAAGTTGGTATGTTATAAATTCAAGGGGATGTAGTGCCTTGCCCTACGTGTTGGATGCATCCTAGCAAGACACACTTTTATTTATTTTTTTTTATCATGTTGCATTTTGATAAGTGGCATTTGGCAGCCTGTGCCCTCTTCAACATGAAAAACAATGGTGACTAGCTGAAATATTAAAGATTTTAAATGTATGTTTTTCTAACTTCAAAATGGCATCTTCTCTCTATCAATCATTTCTTTCTCATGTCTTTAAATATTCACCTTAAATTGATAAATCAGCTGAAAATGCAGCAACTGTAAATTCAGTTATCATGCCTTTCTCTCTCTCCATTTTGTACACTGCTATGGGAATAAGTTAAAAATTAGACTAATCCCTGCTTCTCTCTGTTATGTAGTTGGATAATTCTGCATTACTATGGGTCACAACTCTCAAACTCCTAGTGGAAGAAATCTAGATGAAGTCTAACATAATGTGGGAACAAGGACAAAAAAAAAGGGTCAGATTTTAAATATTGCTCTTAAAAACTTAGAAAATTATTAGAATAACAGGATTTGTATTAGCCGATATTTTTTGAAGGATATAAACTCTAAAACTTAAAGTTATGTTATTATTTAGTGACTTCAGTCCTTAGTGATTTGGCACAAAAGCACAGATTTTGAGACACAGACCAAAAACATGAGGCAAAAATCTAGATATTTGAGAGTATGCTGTGGGTTGCCATAGTGACTGGAGACCTGGATGCTTTCTAGTTAGACTGAACTAAGTTACTTAAGTTAAAATGGGCATTTTTTCCCCCACAGTCATTGGATCTTCTCTGAAAATCTTGTGAGCACATCAAAGGTATATTTTGGATGAATGATAAAAAGAAAGCAAAAATGTTTTTAAAGGTGTCATAGTAATTGCAAGACCTATGAATGTGAGTGGTGGAATAACAAAAAAACACAAAGTTGAAGAACAGTGAATATCATTAATTTCTGTTCCCTTTAAAATTATTTAATAATACCCCTACACCATGCTACCATTTACATATACTAAGTTTGAGATCATCATATCAAGAAGTCAAGTGAATATACTAAATGACAATAATCTCAACCATAGAATATGCACATTTCCATTTTTCCACATTCATTCTTCCTTTTCTGGGATATGTACTTATGAGTCTTGGAACGTAAACTGGTGCTATTTTTGAATCTGACTGACTTCGTGCAATTTAAAAAAAATGTGGTGTTGGGGTATGAAGGGATGGATGCACTAAGGGGGTGAGTATGGGTAAGTTAAGGCTCAAAGTATACAGGTTTAAAGTTAAGTAGTTTATGTGGGAGAAACAAATCTTCATATTTAAAGTACAAACACAATTCTTGAGATATAATTTCATGTTTAAAATTTATTTATTTTTTCCAGCTGCCTTGTGCACAGGGATAGAGTAGATAAAGACTGGGTGGGTGGAAACTGAAATTAGAATCAAGGACTCCTCATATCGTAGAACAACTGAATATTATAATTAAAATACTCTCAGGAATATCAACTTAAGAAACAAATATGAATGCTGTTAATCCTTTGTCTAAAAAAGCAGATCAGGTTTGAGAAACCAGAAATTGCATGTATCCTTCATCAACAATGCATGTTAAAGTAATGACACATCTCTTCTAGGAAAGGGTATGATGACTCTAGAGTCACTGTTTCCTTGAAGAAGAAATAGTTAAATATTTTTTTTACAGAAAATCTCTTCATACTCTGTGTTAAAATATGTACAAAGATAACATGCCTTTGCTGAGGTAGCTATAAATACATCATTATTGTATAACCTTAACCCTATCTCCCTCTTATGCACTTAAAGTAACACATCTTCTAATGCTTAGACCTTACACAGCAGTAACTGAAGTGAGGCTCAAGCGTTCACCAGATCTCTACTCTTCAAATAAAGTCACATAGGACCATGAATGAAAAGCAACACTAGAAGCTTAAAACTCTTTTTAAACCTGCAAAACAAGTTATACCTTCTGACCTGCAGACAAAGATGATAGGAACAAAGGTCCTTTGAAAGTCGAAATATCCAGCTGAAAATCTGGATATCTAATTAGCATAAAATGTGAACACTAAACAGAACATAACTCTTCCCACTTACAGTAGGAAAGTTGAATACTACTCAGAAACACGTTTGAAAAACAGAGAGTGGCAAAAATGATGAAAAAATATAATTGCATTATCAAAGAAAGAAGGGTAATTATTTCAGCTTTTCCTGGTTAGGGGTCACCTCAACAGAAGAACTGTGCAGAATGATTGGCAGTGGGCTTTTATGGTGTCAGGTTGCCAGCCCGGCACCCAACCTTCTACAGAAGGCACATACATGTAAACAATCACACCTAGGGCCAATTTAGTGTGTCCTATCCACCTACAGCATATCTTTGGGATGTGAGAAGAAACCGGAGCACCCGGAGGACACCCACACAACCACAGGGAGGACATGCAGACTCCGCACAGAAGGCATGCCAGCTGAGAATTGAACCAGAGAGCCTTTTGCTGTTAGGTGGCAACACTAACCACTGCACCTCCACCGTCACCCAAAGAAAGAAGTGTAATAAAAGTGTAATAATTTCTTTAAATTATTGGTGCCATTAGTATGTTGGTCATGTAGTGTGTTTGTGTCTGTTTTTTGTGTACTAATAGCTTCAAATATCACGTGATAAAGAGGATTCAGAAAACTGTGTGAATGAGTAAACCGAGACTGAAATTAGGGACACAACTCCAAAAATAGGGACATCCTACACAGGGGTAAATCAGGCCTGAAAATAAGAATGTTCCTCCAAAATCAGGGCAGTTGATACAGGTGCTGAATGAAATTCCATGGACCAAAAATGCACTCTTCAGAGCAGCAATAATTTGTGTGAATATTTGAATACATGCTAATTGTGAGACTACATTATCTATGAGAGTCATCTTTACTCAGATGCATACTTTTAGCTGCCCATAATTTATAGGGAATCCTTTAATAATAATAATAATATTTTTTTCAAAGTTATTAATACTGATACTTGAAAAGTACTCCAATAAGGGACCTTTTCTCTATTAGTTTTACTTCATCCCTAATTTTGGAGGTAAAATATTGAGACCTATGCACTGAGATAAAGCAATTTTGACATTAGTATATCAAAATAGTACAGTAAGAGATGGAACAGCTCCCTCCCACCTTCTAATATCAGTTGTTTAAAAGTGTAACAGTGAGTGCCAGAATCTGCTGTTTTTGATATTGAAAGTTTATTTTTGAATTCTTACTCCCAGAAGATCAGGCGTTGCACTGGCTGAAATATACAGAATTTATAGAAAGGCATCTATTGAAAGTCCCATCCAGTGACCCTTTGGGTATTGATGATCCACTGCCATGTTTCTTTATAATATAACATGAATACATACTCCAACCACCTGCTTCTGCCAGTTGCCCCACTCCTGGTTTAAGCCAAAATCCTAGGATCCGCTCATGCCACATAAATGGGACCCTAACAAAATTCAGCTTTATACTTCTAAAGAGCATAATTCAGTACTGTCGGTCCAAATACCCGCTTATACTTTATTTCAGATTTCATTGTTGACTGTATTATAGGACATTTCCTGCATGGTCAAAAGGCTGAATACTGGGGTCATCAAATAAGGCTTTGGCCTGCAGCATATAGCATATTATATTTGGCTTGCTCCCAACATGAGCTATATTTTACATTTAGGTCTGCTTGTCTTCCAGGAATGTAAACCTACCAACCAGGTGTCACTGTATGAAGTCCCCAGGCAGGAGACACTGGTATATGTTTGACATGTAATATACATGTATAAATGATGTATACTAACTGAGTGATAGGGAGACATAAATAATTCCCTAGGCATTATAGACCACCTGGCAGTTCAGGGTTTCATAGATTTCATAGATTAGTACTAGGCTAATTGCCCGTGCAAGCTATTTTAAGCCTAGCCAATTATCCCTTGTAAGATTCAAACCCTGCACCTTGCGTTTCTAAGGCAAACACCTTAACCATTAGGCCACCCTCCTAAACCTTGGGAATTGTAGTCCTTCTTGCTTACAAACTTCTGACAAGTCAGAACAAACAGGGCCTTGATAGCAACATGGGTGCAATCTATAGCATCCAGGACCTCAGAATAACTGGGCTTGATCACTGAAGACTCGCATAATGGTGGCCTCTCCTCTGGATTCTGAGAAAACTCTGCATGTTGTAGCACAATGTCAAGGCCGTGGTTTAGTGTTTGTAAGGCGGATACCTGTGATACCAATAATGTTTCACCCACGGGTAGCTGGATGGTTAATAATACAGATACCTTTGTGCCACTAGGAATGGGAATACCTTGTATTTCACTCATTCTTCTTGTGGAAGGCACTTTACTAAGTCCCATGCAGTATCTCTGTCCACTTGGAAATGGTCTACTCTGCTGTTCTGCAGGTGATAGTAAGTGACACCAGTAGCTCCTCCTCCTTTTTCAGAGAAGGCTGGGATGTGTCACAATGAGAACATGAATTCCAAGTACAGCTGCTGACCTCTGCTGTTGTATTGCTGTTGTTGCTGCAGTTCCTAGCATAGCTCTCAACTTGTACATCACAAAAGTCAGCATTCAAAATGGCCACCTTTTTATACATCTACTAATTAGGGTTGTCACCTTTTCAGATGCTCAAAGTGGAACATTTTTTGTAGAAATGTGAGATTTTGCAGGACAAAACATACCCACAGCCAATGCAAAGGGCATAACTTGACTTTTTTTTTTTTTGCCAAATAAAAGCTTGTTTTGTAGAATTTGTTATGCTAGCACATATAACATTTGTGCGTTTCAGATAAAACGTAACTGTTTTATGCAACTATTAAAGAAAACTTAAGAAATATATTTGTCATAAAATCTTAGGACATTTGCCATTTTTTAGATTTTTTTCGAAGGACACAACTGCCCAAAGTAGGACTGATCCTTCCAAAGAGGGACAGGTGGTAACCCTACCACTGATGGGGCTGACATTTTGGATTCCTTTATTTACATATTCTATGTGGCTCATTTGCATGAAGTTGCTCATTTGCATATCCTTTTGCACCCATTTGAATGTGCTACATATTGCTCTATTTTAACCATTGTGGAGTTGAGCATTCTGCATCTTTGAATTTCCTACACCTTGTGCATTACCACTAAGACAAAGATTCTCCATCACACTAGCCCTCTCTGAATCCCAGTGTAAGTCATCTACCCTATCAGTTATTTGTTTGTGAATGAGGACGAAGCGGCTGCAGTGACAAATTTGATTTTATGTGGCATTTCTATAGATTGACTGCACCCATGAAATTAAAACTTGTTTGTTTCTTAGGAGGAAAACTATGGCATATTTGAATACTGCATTAATGAGTTAAAATATTACATTGCCAGCAAAGGTCCCTTCAGTGAAAGGAATACTTTTCCCAGTATTCATACACTTAGTATAAGACTGTGAAAGTAAAGGAATGGAACAAGTGTGAACACACACACTATCCGCAGTCATACATCTGTGCATGTGCAAGCACACACACACATACACATGCTGATTGCTTACAGTGAATACGCATTTTTTATTTGCATAATCAATAGCAATAAAATTGAGTTGTGCTTTTGGCCATGAATACAGACTTCTTCAGTAAACCAAAAGAGCTGCTGCTATTGGAGGATGGATGTGAACCCTTTTTTTCTTTGTAAAACATGTACAGAATATAAAAGATTCTGATTAGGTCTCCAATCATCACCAATATAGTATGAGTTTAACGCACTGAATGTCAAGAAATTCACCTTGAGACCTGAGTGAAGCAAGGCTGAAGAAGTGTATCTTGACATTCAGTTTGCGAACACACACCACATTTATTGTCATCAGAGAGCCCCAATCATATTTCTTTTAGGGCATGGAGCTTTAGCCGCTCTGATGTATTACCACTTAAAAAGACAAAAAAAAGTGCACGAGTAAAAAGAGTTTTACAGCCTTGAAAGCTATGACACCCTTAGCAATGCCACACAAACAAGGTTAAAAATGAAGTCTATCTTCAATCTGCCAGTGAATTTAAAAGATGTTGAACACTTCACTATGGAACACTATGTTTATTTTATTTACTAAATTATTTATTTAATTTGTTTATTTTGTCCTGTGGAAGCACAAAGTATGTTGTATGTTTCAAAATTGTCAAATGTTTTCAGCATTGTTCTTTCTTAGCTTCTAAGTGTCCTATAGTAGACGAGTAAACTTAAGTTTGAAAGATGCATGGCAAGGTTGTGGTCGTTATGCACTATGCTGATGTCAGAAAATCATAACAAGCATATCTTTATTTGCCAGTTTCTGAGCATAATCTATGTGCTTAATATTTTGCAAGACATCTGTATGAATCATCTCACTTTATGTATGTATGTATGTAGCCATTTCTCTGTGCTGCTGATGTATTATTTATGCAATTCAAGTTTTTTACATGTACAAAAACTAAATAATTACAATTGTAAAATAAAAACTAAGGAGAGAACATTTGGATAAAGAATATGATTATGAATATACATACATTCTAGAACATGGTAAAACACGAATAATCTGTCATAGACATATATATATATATATATATATATATATATCATATCATATCTCCATAAATGTTTTATCTAGAGAAACTGTTTCCAGAAAACATAGAAGCATACTAATAGATGCATGACAGCATCCTGTGTAAAAATAAGGCTTAAAATAGGGAAGTATTCCATCACTGAAAGGGTTGTGACCAACCAGAAGATCCAGCAACTGGATCTGAAAAAAGGAAATATGGTTAATGAATTCAAGCATGGGAGTAACATTATAGAAATTTTGTAATGTAAGGTAAAATTAACTGAGTTCTAAGAAATTTTAGGTCTGGAAAGTATTAAAACAGGACATGCTGGCTGCAGTAGGAAAGAAATCTTTGTTAAACATTTTGCGTTTTTTCTGTGAACTCATGTGAGTGCTAAGCTATTTAAACAAGTCTTACTATCAAAATAACACCTTGAACAGTGACAAAAAATAACAATACAGCCACTAGATTTAAGATAATTCTTACTATGTAATTTGTTTATGCTGAATATATCCAGAATGTGAAATTCTTTAGAATGTCTTGTTTTTACTCATGGCAGGTATGTCAAGTATTTTTATATTCTAAGTTCTTGCACAATAAAGAATCAGATATCACATTTCCTTACACACTGTTGCATTCTAATTTACTTTGCCTGCCAGAAAATAGCTAATGGGCAGCATTCTTTTTTTTATCATTTATCCTTGTATATGTAGCACAGAGAGATGATTGCTTGTAAGCATTTGCTGACCCGTAAGCATCAGAATCCTGCAGAGGTATATATATATATAATTATCTCATAGTGAGTGCATTGTATAACTCTGTATGTGAAGATGCTTATGTAGTGTAGCCTGGAGTGAAGGCAATGCACTATAACATTAAATTAGTCTAATTACTTTTAATTCTGTATAATTAGTTAAACGTGCCTCTTGGTTCATCCTTCTTAAAGATGACAGAAATACAAAGATGCACCGAGACTTGTCATCATGGCTCATACGTATAGCATTTGTGAATGCATATAAATAATAATATAATACTAATGACCATAGATCATTTAAGTTAGAATACCTTGACTAATAATGCACACATCCACAATTCACATATGGTCAACGGTAGTTAGAGATCTCCAGTAAGTCAGTGTACACCAAATATATTTGTCGTCCCCGGTATACCTAACAAATAGTTTTACAAGGAATTGCATTACATATTTTATCTAGTGCCATGTAGCCAAGTAATGAGGAGTGTCCTTAGTCTGCGATCAGAAACAAAAGCATTGCTAAGCTTTAAGATATGATTATATGGACATCCAAAGAAGTAAATTTTTACTATTCTATAACACAAATATGTTAGTTTTGATTTATTTTTGAAGATTGTAAAATTTTTCTTAAACTTTTTTTGTAATAATTTGGAGCTTTTCTCCCTGAACCTCTAATGAAAATGGTGTTCTACCCAGATGGACTTTCCCAAATTTCAATAAATAAATAAATGCTATCAGATTGGTCAATGTACTCCCAATCCTTTTTTTTAACCTGTTCCCTCTAATTTTTGAAAACTGCTGCTGACGGAGTTTTATCTTACTATTAAAAAACTGACATGGAAGACTTTGAATAGTGATGGAAAAGGAATGAAGTTGTAAGTGCAAATAATTAGCTGGAAATTATGGGTCAAATGTATTATACGTTTATGATGTACTTGCATACTTTCTTTACGGACGTGTCTCATATAATACAGTCCACTAAGCTTCAAATTTCCAAACAAGCATTTTACAGATTTTTATTTACTTCTGTGTATCTGTATAAGAGTGAATGTGTTTTAAAATATAATCAGATGATTTTCATTTCATGTCTAGAATAAATGTCATTTGTTTTTCAGTTAACTGTATGAATTTGATTTAAATTCTTTTTTATTCCCTTATTCTGTATCATTCCATAATGTTCCTGTCTATCACATTAACATGGCACCTGCTGTAGTGATTAAACTTTTATTACATCTGTTATTGGTAACCAAGTAGTTAAGCTCATGCTAAAAAGTGATTTTAATGGTTTTAGCAGTATCATGGGCAAAAGAAAAATACAGGTCAGGAGAACTACAAAACAGGTGTATGGATGACATTATCTGGTAATTATGCAGACGTGCATATATACCAGTAGCATTAAAAATTAAAGTAATATTTATCAGGAGGATTTAAAGCGAATGTAATATTATGATAAAGTAATTAGCAGAAGAAACAATAAAGCAGCCTTACTACTCACTAAATACCCACAAGGGCAAGTCAGAGTACACTAACTGTGTAAGAAGGAATGATGCAAAATATTCACACACATGCATATCCCAGGATTTTTGCTGCAAGTAGGTTTGCCAAAAATGGAGCGGCTAAGAGATAAAGAGAACACAAAAGAACAGGAACACTAGATTAGTTCCTGAGCTGACGATTCTTGTTAATAAATATGTAGTGTAAAATTGCAGTACAAGATGGTCAACTGCTTCAGAATGTTAATGCTTTAATGACTAGTGGGGTTATGCCTAAGAAATAGTCTAGTTTCAGGTAGCCACCAGCTTTAAGATAAGTAAGCTGGCTAAGATACATTAGGTATTGATAATTAATGCACTATTTTCATCACAGAGATGGCAGATGGAACAGCTATAATGCTGCAGATAGAGGGGGGAAGGGAATGTAAAAATGTGCCTTAGTTATTTAGTTTTCTTGGAATTCATTTGGCTGTAATCAAAATCTCCACTTAGCACATGCTTTCTTCTAAGCGTTTCCTAAGAAACATTCTGTAGCCTATGAGCTAGTAACAAATACCTCTTCATGCAAGAAATCTGGACAAAACCCACAATAATGGGGTGAGGGTGGCAGAGGCCCAAAAATAGAGATACTTTTTAAATATTGCTCTTAGAAACTTAGAAGGTTGCTAGAATAACAGGGATTGTACTAGCATGCATGTTCTGAAGTATATGATATCTGCAATTCAAATGTATGTCGATATTTAGTTACTTCAAACTTTAGTGGTTTGCAAAAAAACGCAACTTTTACAAAGAAAGGGACCAAGAATATGAGGCCAAAAGCTGAACATTCTGAGAAAATCTGGAGAGTTGAGAGGTATTTGCTACAAGTCACTCTATCAGACAAGTGCTCCTGGGTTACCCATAAAAAGAGACATCTGTACCTAGTGGTCTTACCCTGTTAACATGTTTAAAAAAAATGAGAAAAGTTACAAGATGTGTATAGTAATGTTGGTAGAAAAGACATGTTCCAGGGCTCAAAAGATGAGAAAGTGAGTAAAATTTTCTAGGATAAGATTTGTATATTTGTATGTATATGTATATATCATATATATGTGTGTGTATAAGGCTAATAGTCTCTTCAAGGATTCAGATAGTTTGTCATATATGCATATTCTTAATGGAAGTGGATGACAATCTCATAAGTATTTCAGCTTACACATAAAGCATGCAAACTATTTTTATTAATTAGTATATCAGTAATCATGGTAGTTCATGAATTTGTATATGTTTGAAGATTTATAGCTGGCAGGAGTAAAATGACAATGCGAAAACTGTGTGAATGATGGATATGGTCTTTTCACTGGGTTCCATTTTATGTGACTGGACACTCACCATCTTTATGCCGCATTATATTTTAATTAAAATTTATCTGTATGGTACAGTTATATCAAATTCTGCTTGTAGCTAAGACATCTGAGTGAAGGAATGTTAAGAACCAACCTGAGTTGGTGGGAATGAACCTCTGTATCAGCTGATGCATTTTGTGTGTGTAGGGGGTGGGGGTTGGTAAAAGCCAGGCATGCATCTTCGCAGATGGATGTCCCTTGCAGGAATGGCCAGGATGCATGACACCATATTTATGGAACACGCACATCATGCAGTGTACACTACTTTTTATTAGTATTGCAGCCTTATTTCACAGCCATAATTAAAGTGTGGGAACTGCAGCCTGTACAAATGTCTTTTTTGGCTGAATCCTATGGCTGCCCTCACATTGCCTATTGAAGGTGGTTTATTTAAGCCAGATGCTTAGGAAACACTAAGGGAGCTGCCCCACAGGAGTTGTGAGAATGCAAAATAAATGGGTAGTAAAACAGCACACAAGGGCTGATGGATGGAAAGCAAAAGTAAAATAAAACGCACCCCCTTCTTAGGACAAGTGGAAGGTTTGAAAAAATCTGGTACTCCTATACTATTTCTAGTTCTTGGTAATGAGAGTATAGTTCTTATGCAGTCAGGAGCAGCCTTAGGTTAACTGGTGCCCTAGGCAAAAGGGCTCCATGGTGACCCCCCACACCACCTCGTGCCCCCATCCTGGTCTACCTACACCGAAGAAATACTGGAAAAGTGCCCCTGCTAGAGTGGCGCCCTAGGCGGCCGCCAAGTTGGCCTATGGCTAAGGACGGCTATGACTGCAGTTTAAGCAGAAACATTTCTCCTTTGTAACTGTAATAATCTTAAATTACATGTTGACACATAATATATTATTCTCAGTGAGTTTCCTGTTCACTATTTTTGTAAGAGAAATCCTTATACTAAAAATCAGCAGTGTCTGTTTGCCTGTATGCATGTGTATACTTGCAAGTTTGTGTATGTATATATGTACGTACTCATACAAACACACACACATCCACACACCCATGCATACATATTGTACATGTATTTATATATATTCACCAACATTCATAGATTATTAAATAGATGGACAGATTTTAAATAACATGTCAGGGAGTATCACAAACCACTTAAGCTGCCACCTTACTTATTTATTATTTCACTTGATGTTATCATTTCTGAACACTAGTACTTTAGAAGCAGATTTTTTTTTTTTTGCAAAAGTATTCATGATGGTAGCACAGAGGCTTGAAAGTGGTGTTATATTTGGAAAAGCCTGAAGTGAAGTAGGTCTGAGAATGGATGATCACAGGAAATGTACTGAAATTTCACATACTTAAACATCAAAATGTATTAATGGACACAAATGTCTGCATTATTTCATATTCTTATACACTGTAAAGTATTTAGAAAGATTTGTAATGCACCCACACATTTTGAAACAACCCAGTGTTTGTAGCTCATTGCAGCCCACTGGTGATTACGTATGCATAAGTGGAAGGAATGCGCAGTAAAGTATGAGGTCGCATACTGGTGTGAATTATTTGGAGAAGAGAGAGCAGATGAAACCATACTCCAGCACAGTCTTCATTACTGAGGTCATGTGACCTAAAGAACATGCAGTGCAGAGGTCATGCACCCAGGGATATGCTGTTTCACATAGGCGGTGAAGCATCTGACCAATGCAGCACGCTGACTGTCCAAAACCCTCAGACGGCATTACAGTACAATGGTAAATAAGTCCCTTATGTAAATGAAGAGGAAGGGTAGCGGTATTAGCATCAGGAAGGGTGAAGAGGAAGAAGAATGGTAACAGGAAGGAGAGATTGGCAGTTATTGGAGAAGAGAATGTATTTATCTTTTCTACATGATCACCTATTTCGTTTTTTGTTTGAATAAGGGAAGGAAGGGTAATCATAAGAAGGATGACTGGGAAAGTGGAAAGTGAGTATACGAAAGTGGCAGGAATGCATGAAAAACAAATATATGTACAAAAAGCAACAGGGGATGAGCTGTCAAAGAAGGATGGGGCAACAAGAGAGTCATAATGATTGACAGAGAAAGCTTAATGTTTAGAGATTGGGAGGATTGTAGGACAAGACCACAGCACCAAATCAGATGTGACAGTTAATTTTTGGATTGGATTGGATTTGGAGCTGTGGTCTGTTCGTGTTGGTTCATAAGTTCTGAAGTTAGTCTGAGTTACTTTGGTGAGGATTGTAGGAAAACTTGGAATGGAAAGGGAAACACGACAAAAGGGGGGCATATTCACTGAGGCTGGGAGTGGTATGGTGGTCAGTCACAAACCCATGCCATAATCAGCCATGTCTGTAACAAGCTTTGGCATAGCCTGCCATGGCCTGATGGTCAGAGCCAGATAGACAGGTGCACAAATTCACTATCTTGTGAGGTGGTGCTCTAGGCTGCTACTATGGGCATCCAACCTGCTCCTCCTGACACACTTGATGACTAACCCAGCATTCCCCTCCAATCCTTCACAGCCCCCCATTCTGAGGGTTATCAATATAAGCCAACAGCAAGCACCCCAGATTGCCTCCTAAGGATGGCCATTGTCATACTGCAATGAGGCAGGACAGAAATCCACTATGGAACACTGTGAACCAGTGGCAAGGGTACAGAAAACCACAGGCTGTGGTGGCTGCTGCCTTACCTCTTTGGGCACTGCTGATGCTGTAACAAAAAAAAAAAAAAAAAAAAAAAGGAGAAGGCACATAACCATGTGACAAATTTGAGTGCTATATGACACGACCATCAGAAATACCCTGATGCTTGGAGTCCCTGGCCCATCTCCACTGGCAGACCAACCAATTTGCTTTGATTTCCTGTGATGCTGTAAAACAGACATAAGAAAAATGCATCAGCATATCTCAGATTTTTAAAAAAAAATTTAAAACAGTGGGGCCCTTCTAATTACAAATGAAAATAAAAGTGCAACACAAAGCAAGTTACAAAAAGCAGGCGTCTCTTCATCTGTAACATTTTCTTCCCACTAGCATTGTAGGTCAAGCTCTTCTCTCATTATACTTATAATCGCACTGCTCTCCACAGTGAGAGAGATGCCAGAAGCAATATTAAGCTCTCTGGCAAGCCAACATCATGCTTCTAAGTTGTATAGTAGAACTTCATACCTTCTCTGCAGGTGTTTCTGGTGATTCTTGTTCAGAAGGTGCGGGAGGGAAATAACTCATTCCTGGTACCAGGCTTGAGCACTTTTAAGAGTAGTGCCAAAAGAAACCATGTTCAATCTATTAGTATGTGGTATAGTCCATAGCGTCTTCTATGTAGTGTATAAAGTCATGGTTTTAATGTGTCCATAAAACTTTAAAAAGTAAAAAATGATCTGTATTCCTAAGCCATGTAGCTGAAGCAATGACATCTCTTTAGGGGGATCATTTGCATTTATCCAGTGGGTGTCCACTCATACCTCTCAGTTTGGTAGTACAAAGAAATCTGGACAAAGCCTAAAATGGTGGGACAAATATTCATAAATAAGGACAGATTTTAAACATTCCTCTTATAAATGCAGAAATTCTCTAGAATAACAGGATTTGTGTGAGCATGCATTTTTCTGAAGGATATGAAATCTGAAACTCAAATGTATGTAATTATTTACTGACTTAAATCTAGAAACCCACTCATTTTATCAGGAACAGACCAAAAATATGTGCCAAAAATATGGACATTCTGTAAAAATCTGGACAGTTGAGAGGTATGCCTTCACCCCAGTATGTTTACTGTATCACACAGTGAAAACTCTAGCTTAGCTGGTTCATTTTTACAGTTTTTACCCATACTATACATATAATTTTATTACTTTTTTTTCTAATGTTATTGAATAAATATTTTTTGTCTTCCAGAGATATATGCTCATAATATTTATAGGATCATAGAGCATTTTTCAGTCTAGCCATTCATGCTCCAAATTTCCCAATTATCAATGCCCATGGGCTAGAATGGCTTTGGTATATGCCTTTGACTTAGGGCATCTACAAACTGCCCCTGTCCATAAGGGTCACCGGCGACAAGCCAGGGGGTGAATTTGCGATTTTCCATCCATTTGTCCAAATTGCATTTGAATAGGTTTAGAGAAAAGCTCTCTCTCACATGAAAGGGGAGTCTGTTCCAAAGAAGGGATAATCCCTGAGATACAAATATATCTCTCCAACATGTTTTGTTTAAGCCACACATGCAGTTTTGTTCCTTAGATTGGAAATTCTAGTGTTGTTTGTTTTCTGATTGTGTAGCAGATCCATCAGGGCTGGATTGGTAAATGCCTTGTAGGTTGAGCAATGATCACCCCTCAGTAGTCTGTAGGAGACAGAGTACACGGACGTGGCTCAGGACATATTATTTGCACACTGAATTCCTTTAATGAGGCACCACTGTGGCCCCTACAGTTGTTGCTAATGCCAGGTCAGGTGCATGGCGAAGGGTGCACTGTATTCAGTTAAGGGCCTAATGAGTGCGGAGTACAGTACGACTACGATGTCCTTACGTTTGCATGCTGTTCCCTTCCCTAGTACTTGCGTCAGACAGAAGGATCTCCTCACTACCTTAGGCACATGGTGATCGATTTCAGGTTACTGTCTACTTGAGTTCCCAAGTCCCGTTCCTGTGGGTCCACTCTCTGGGGAGTGTTATCAGTGCTGTAATTTGCAGTGGGTGTCATCTTCTGAAAGGGTATAATTATTCATTTTTTTGCATCAAGTTTTAGGACATGGTTCTGGACCCAGTAATGCGTCTGTGTTAGACCCTACTGGAGGATATCTACAGCTTTGGCAGGCTTACTGATTGCTCCCAGCTTGCAGTCATCAGCAACTTTGACCAGCCAGAGGTCCTCTGCATTTCTCTTGACTTCAGAGAAGTATATTTCCAAACATGACAGGAACCAATACCAAGCCCTGTGGGAGACCACTGGTAACAGGCCTACTGGTGGAGGTAGAATCCCCCACCCAAACATCATGTGTCCTTTCTGTCCGCCATTTGGCTGTCCCTTGTGAGTTTGTCATTAATATCAAAGTCAGGTATTGTGCCAGTGTCTCTGCCATGTCAAACTAGACAGTATGAACCATTTTCCCCTTGTCCATGGCTATAGTTACCTTTTCAAAGAAGTCCACCAAGTTCAGTAGTCATGACCTGTCCTTGATGAACTGGAATGAGTCCAGCATTTGAAGATTTCCTATGTCTTTGCTTATCAGGTGCACAATAATTCTTTCCATGGCTTGGGATATAAGACTAGTCAAACTCATGGGTCTGTAGTTTCCAGGGTCTTTTGGTTGTCTACCTTTGTGCAGCAGGATGACAGTTGCAGTCCTCCATTCCCTAAGAATAAAGCGCGTCTGGAGGTTGTAGTTGAATAGAGATTCTAGTGTTCTAGAAAGTTCATGTTTCAAGCTACTTAGGAGGCATCATGGGATATTATCAAGAACAACTTGTGTAGTGTTTTTAACACTGGAGTGTGCATTGCGAACCTGTTCTTTAGAGATAGGGTGGAGGGACTTTACGGAGAGGAACTGGGGGAGTTATGAAGGTAAAATCTCTTCTCACCTTTTGCATTTCCCTTTCATTCTCTTTTTAAATTCTTTTGCCCTCCCATGATGCCTTGCGCCTCTTAAAATGCATTCCTTGGCATTTGGTGTACTCTTTCTCTCCATCAACCCCTTCTTGACCCCATCAATATCTATTCTGGTGGTGTAGGCTTGCTGTTAGTTGAAAGTTTTTTGTGTGTGTTATATTGGAAACCTACTAGGCATGAAAGTATTTCCTCCAGATTCTGTATCTTCCTAATGCTGTTAAGCTGCTAATGAACACTAGTAGTTGTTGTAGCTATTTAGCATTACTAGCTTGTTGTTTCTGTTATAGCAATAGCATTCTACCTGCTTAAGAATACTGTAAAGCTGTTGTCTTTGCTATAGCCACTCAGCCATCAGCTTGACTAATATTATAACTGAGTGCTTTCTTAGCTCTTTTTGTTTGCCGCACTCAAAGTGAGATAGTGCCTGTTCTGTGTTTAACTGAAATTGACACATTCAGTAAAGAAATTCGCTCAACATGCAAGCATTTTAATTCCCTTAGCTATCAATAGGAAGTACTTTGCGTCTGCTATTAAACAAATAAGTTTCATGCTTAATTTTACAGCCAGTCTTATGGCTGCTCCCTCACTGTATACGCTAAGTATTAAGGGTTGTATATTTTCCAACTACCATTTTTAGCTATACGGTACTGAATTGCAGAGCTACTGTTACATATTGATACTACTCTTGTGCTACATTGATTGTAATTGGCTACATTTGGAAGGAATCAGCTGTATAACATTACCTTTGATGAATTGCTTGTTAACTACAGTGTACATCTATAATCAGAGTCAGAGCCAGAGCCACAATGATAACGCTACTCTACATGCCTATTTCAGGAATTTAACCAGCTGTTCTGTTTTATTATTTAGAGTGTTCTTTAACTTAACTATTTCATATGTTTTAAGTACTTTCATTACTCTCGCTAATTAACTCTGTTTTAAGCTGTTTTAACTGTTCTCTGAACCTAGCCATTTGCATAGTATTTTAGCCTATTAGATTATTGTGTAGCTAACCACAGCCCCTCTTCCTGTTTAACTTCCTCCCCTATTCATTGCACTTTCCCATCTACTTTTTCTACTAATCAATCCGATCTATAACACTCAAATCCTCCTGCTTAATTTTTTATCCTCCACTTTACCTCTTCCTTCTCCCTTTTTGTTTTTTATAGGTACTAGCTTGCAGCAGACAGTCTGACCACTGCCCTCTCCACTGTTTCGTGCTTTAATCTAGAAGACCCAGCAGAGACACTACATCAACTATTCATATTCTAAGATCAATGCTGAGCCTCAGGATTAACATGCTACCAGTCCTCTTGCCTCTGTAATTAATGTATGTTTCGCTACTATCTAGAAACTGTTTAATTTCCAAATGGCTTACTGCACACCACCAGAACTCATAAATACATCCCCCCAAAACATTTCTTCTCTCTTCCAGCTCTGTACCCTACACAAATTTCCCTTTAAGCCTACTTGCTGTTTTTGAGTAATCTCTATGCCCTACCTATCTTTAATTCAGTTTCACAGCCATCCCCTCTGTCTTCTATTCATACATAGCATAAACCCTCACCTCCCCTTGCTGTATCCTGCAATCTCTATACTGCTGCTGCCATACTTTTCTGGACATTCCTTCCCTGACTCAAGCTGCCTGTTACTACTCTGCCTCACCTAACCTCACTCCTACATACTCACCTTTTCCAGTTTCCCTACTCATGATACCTCTCCCACTCATTGGTTGTACAATCCTTGTAGTCAGTCTCTCCCAAACAATATCCTTATTACCCAGTCACTTTTCTTCCAATTAGTTTCCACCAAATCCCATAATTTTTTCTCATCCTTAACAAAGTCATACCACACCTACATCCTATACCTCACAACTCTACATCTCCCTCCCAACTAACTTGTTAACTTTACTTTCTACTATTCCTAACACCCTTTAATTCTATGAACATGATTCACTAGAAGTCTACTGCACTCCCCTCATAGCCCTAACTCTTAGTCTTCTTACACACACCACATCATTCAACTCCAAAAAACTCCTAATAACAGAAAAATCTACCACTTCCAACACTTCCCTAAAGACAAAACCAGACACTTTCTCCAGTATATCAACCGATCTCTCTAATTCTAGCATATTATTCACCAAACTCAAGATTCTGTATGACTCCCCAAAACCTACACCTCCACCATTAACAAAACCAATGCATTTAGATAAAACTGCCCTCCTAAACCAACACAAAAAATTGTATTCCTTTCTAGCCTATTATGGCAATGTCCATCCCAATCCAGGTCCAATTTCTAACACAATCTCTTCTAAGATTTCTCCCCCCCACCCCCAAAATCTACTTTTAATCACTCAATCTGTGCAACATCTGCAACAAAATCTCAGAACTCCATGCATGACTAACACAGCACTGCCCTAACATACTTGCCATCACTGAAACATCATTCAAACCACATATTAAAGACACTGAACTCCTACCAGGCTGCAACATAATGAGAGCAGACCAAATGCAAAAAAGAATGGAGGTGTGGAGCCTTAATCTATACCAACACTCTCACCCTATTCTTTTACCCCATACCCCTTCCCACCTTTTCTAATGCTGAAATCCTCTTAGCCTCCTTAAAATCAATAGCACCAAACAACTGTGCCTCACAGTCCTATATATTCCTAAAGGGAATACCATCCCTATATTGGAAGACAGCCTATTCTGGATATCGCAAAACATATTCAACAAAACCATTACCATGGGGGACACCAACATAAACTGGCAAAACCTGAACTCTGACTATCCCACCAATAGCATACACCTACATGGTTTTACTCCACTTATCTCTGCCCTACTAGAATTCAAAAAAATAATGAAGGATTGAGCCTCGACTGGATACTAGTTTCATATCCCCTCAAATACTCCAACTGCAGAACCCTTTCAAATATTTTAAGTGACCACCTGCCCACCTACACAAACCGAACCATTACCCACACCACCAGAAAACACACCTATAAAACCTCATGCAACCTGTCTAAATTCAACCAACACCAATTTAACTCCATTTTAAAATCAGTAAACTGGTCCTTACTAAAACTTTTTCCATGAGATTATGTCAACCACTTCAAAATATTCCTCGATACTCTTAACAACCTAGCCCCACTCCCCACAAAGGGAATAAAATCTAATCATGCTCCCTGGCTAACCAACCCTACCAAAAACTTACTAAGAATAAGGGATAAAACCTTTCAAAAATGGCACAGAAGCAAAAATTATCTAAACTACCAAAATTATAAAAAGTTATGCAACCAAGGGAAACAAATGATAACAAAGATAAGAAGCAATACTTTTCCCACAACCCCCCCCCCCCCAAAAAAAATGGCATATTATTTCCCAGCTCCCCAATCCTGGGCCCAAGGAAATCCATTTGCTGCCACCAACAAAACCCCATCCTAAATAGCAGAAACTTTCTACAAACATTTTATAGACAGTATACTCAGTTTCCTCAACTCTCCCAGACTGTATCCCCCATGCACAATCCCAGACCTTCAGAAACCAATACTAAACACTCCCTCCTCATCCTCCTTTCTTCCATGAGATGCAACATTAACTGATCCACATCTTCCTCACCTTTATCTCCATCCTGTACCCACCCACCACATACACATGTTACTTCATAAACTAAAACCCTGCTCTCTCTCTCTCTCTCTCTGCTGACAACCTTCCAGCAGAATACTTAAATACACCTCTGACATTATAGCTTATCCAGTCAGCATATTTATCACCCAATCCATCTCAGAATCCTATATCCCCACCCTGTGGAAAAAATACATAACTCCCCTGCACAAAGGCTGCAAGTGCTACATTACCACTTATCTTCCCATCGCTATCCTATTTCTCTTGTCCAAACTGTTAGAAAAATGCATACACAAACAACTACTTAACCATACTCTACAAAACAATTTGCTTATTCCCAGCCAACATGGTTTTAGACCATCACATAATACAACTACTGCATTAATCTCATTCACAGATACAGTCAACAAAGGCAGGGATGCTGGATTACTAATGTCAGCAATACTTCTTGATCTGTCCAAGGCCTTCAGTACTGTTTCAAACCCAATATTACCAGGAAAAACTCTCTACCCTTAGTCATTCCTGTACAACTCAACAGTAGTTCAAGTACTACCTAACAGAGAGACAACAATGCATAAAATGGTAGGGGACTCTCATCAACTAGCTACCTAATAACACTGGAGTACTGGAAGGGTCCATTCTTGGACCATTATGAACCTATTGCTTTTCAACATCTTCATTAACAGTCATCACATTGCCTCCCACCAAAGCTCCCTAATTTTAGTACGCTGATGATTCCATTATCATCTCTTCTCCAACAATTTAAAACACCTTCTGCATCTAACCCAAACTGCCTTCACTTCAGTAGAGACTTGACAAAACAGTGAACAGGTCCTGCTGAACCCAAATAAAATCAAACTCCTCCTCTTCACACCCAAAAATCTTTCAGCTAAGGTTAAGATCACCTCATTAAACAATATCCAAGTAGAAATCATTTCTCAAGCCAAACTACTAGGAGTAACCATAGACAATAAGCTCTCTTTTGATCAACATACCTGCAATGCAATCAGAAAAACTCACTATAAACTAGGAATGGTCTACTGACACAAAAACATCCTGAACTCATCCACCAAAATCACCCTGGCCATTACTTACCTACTCCCCTCTCTACTCTATAGTGCACCCATTCTGACAAACATGATTACCCTAAAAACAAACTCGAATCCTGCTATAATAAAGTTACTAAATTCACTATAAATGCACACCATAACACACAGCACAGCCCTCAGTGTCCTCAATTGGCTCAAACTTCTGCACCTCCTAGACCAACTACAACTCAATATGGCACACAAAGCTATGTATCAACCCAAAAACTCTCCAGCACTCATCACTCTCCCCCAAACATGCATACCCACCAGGACTCTCTGCTCTGAAGATGAGAAATTCGTAACCCTACACAGACCTAACAAAAAAGCTGGACAGTGTCTATACTCCTACGCAGTAGCATGTAACGTGCCTCTATTGCTCATACATGGAGACGGGTTCATGTTTTAACATCAGGAGCTATGAGTATAAGGCTAAACACAAACAAGACTGTCAGTCCGAGTCTGTTGTGTATGTCGCCCAATGCCAACCGTGCCTAGCATTTTATATAGGTAAAAACCAACAGAAGGTTAAGGGAGTGGGTTTACGAACACCTTTACCATATAAGAAAATTGAAACAAGAAAATGCTTTGGCGAGGCACATCAAAGAGTATATGGATCATACTTTCAGATTTAGAGCAATTGATGTAATAGCCCCTGATGGGAGATGGGGGGGGGGGTCCTGATTCTTTATTGCTAGAAAGATTGGAACTACTTGGCAATTGCGGACCAAAGCTTGCCAATACTCTGGTTTAAATGAAATTTATTCTATTATGTGTATATTAAAACTTAAAAGTTTAATGAGATAATAGATCATATGTTAAGTATTACTAACAATGTATATATGTGCACTTGTTCATAGGTAGGTACTAGGCTATCGGCCCAAGGGCCTACGTAAGCCTAGCCAGCAAGGTTCCATAGCTTACGTCACCTAAGAAAGTTATTTTCCTGTGCCACTGTCCAGCAGACACACAGAAGTGATCCCCAGGGTGTATTTATTTCCCATCCACTCATCAAGATTTTTCTTGAAGATTGCTAATGAAGAACTTTGCTTGACATAGATGGATAGCTTGTTCCAGAGTATAGGAAGTCTCTGGGACAGGAATCTATCCCTCCAGCGTGTCCTATTTATAGTGGTGACAAGGTTTAGGTCCCTAGAGCATGTAGCTCGGAGGGATTGGGATTTCTTTAGGTGTAGCATGTCAAAAAGCTCTGGGTTTGACATAGCTTTATATGTTAGGCAGAGATCACTTCGGAGTAGGCGATATGCTACAGAGTAAAGTTGGAGTTTTTTGGGGTGGTCAGTGTAGGGCATTTGTTTGAGGCCATTAATCCTCTTTGTGAGGTACTTCTGTGGCCTTTCTAGCTGCTGCAGATGTCTTCTGAGGTACATTCCAAAAGGGGCGTTGTACTCTATAATGGGTCTAATGAGTGACGAGTTGCATACAACTTTTTCATATATTTTTATACATACACTTTTTTTACATATTTATACAGTATTTGTTATGACACACATTTTTTCTTCCTTTATTTGGTTCTTTTGTCATATGTATTGTATTTATTGATGGAAGGATGTAATATTCATATTAATATTAATATTTGTATTGCTATTGTCTTAGTGGTTAGCGAAGTTATAGAGCTATAGGCAGTAATATTGTTTCATATAGGGATTATGATTATTCCTTTTACAGAATATCCACCTAGGATGTTGTAGGATGTTTTATAGTTTTGATTCATGGAAGTGGACCTTTTTAACATATATGCTTATGTACTTGTATATATACTTATATCCTCACTTTATTTTCATGAGTATATGGGCGTTGGATTGTTTTTAGAATATAATATATTATATAAATTCATATTTTTAAACATTAAGGCACCAAGCCAGTTTGCAAAAGGAGATGATTTGTTAATCAGTTAATTGGCTGGGATCCGGCATTAGTGGATGCGAGCAGCTGGCAAAATGCCTTTTACTATATATGTGCTGTTTTAGAATGATTGTTTAACTCTAGAAGTTCTGCAATTGAGTGGGATGAGAAGCACTTTAGTCAGTAAAGGAGTTTGAATTATACTACATGGTTTTTATTTTGTGCCAACCTAGTAACTCTCTGGTGGACATCACTGTTTCACTGTTCAAATGTTAGCGGGGGAATCGGATGATGAGAGTCATCATTTTCAAATACTAATGACACATGGTACAGACTGCAAAACATTCCATAGGCAGATATAGACCAGGACCTCAGTGTGTCCTACCTGATGTAGTATTGTGTAGGGTTACATCGTCCTAGCCTTGGCCACAGCCTACATTACATGCTCCCATTAATGCACCTGTGCTGGCAAGTGATGAACACCTGTGTATGAAATGTAACCACATCCCACCATCTGGGTGATAGTGAACCTCAGAGGTGTGACCTCCTCCTGCATGTGGGAAGATGTAGGTGTACACAGCAGGGACAACACTGACTCACTGTATTGCTGGGATGATACTACTGCTTTCATTTCTGGACGTTCCTTTGTGGGGTGCAAGTCTGAGAATTCTGCTACTGGACAGCAGTATAAGTAGCTTTACTATGAATGGAGTGAACATTAATAAATCTCTAAGGAAAGCTTGGCTGCATATTAACATAATGCCTGAACTGTTGAGGGGTGCAGTCTGTACCTAAGGAAGTAATTCTCCTTCTAGTTAGACTGCTCATGAGTTACACAGAACATAAGTTCTAATGTGTGTTCAGAGCTCTGCATGCTTTTCCATGGATGTGTCAGAAAGCTGAGCTCAGTAGCAGTAAATGCTTCTCCCAGGAAGTAGCCACTTCAGCATTCTTAGCCATAGCCTGAGTCACCCTACGATTCTGGAGCTGATGTGAACCTGCCAAAGCAAGCCTGTCTGTAGGTTACTGTGGTGTCATACTATGACCCGTTCTTCTGTCATCATCACTAAACATACAAACTCTGCTAAACTGCAGTGGGAATGACAATAAGGGACACAGAGGAGGCATCATCAGTACTATCACTGGCAAAAAGCCTGGTGATACTAATCATGATATGAGAAAGTGTCTGTAGTCATGCATCCTCAGATTTTGAGGCCACTTTGAGCACATTGACTACTACCCTTCTGGTGTTCATTCCCACTAAGTCATGAGAAATGCTAGTAGAGGTGGAGGCTGTGACATTTAATATAGTACAGTTGTCATTGACATATTATCCCCCGCAGTCATGTATGAGATGCAGTATAATAAATTGACGCTCTACAGTGTAGGTTTGATGGACAGTGTAGGCCCATGGCCATTTGTAGTGATGTATGCACCCTTACCTCTCTCCCTTGGAAAGGAATAAGCAAACAAGTCTCATTTATTGCATTGTTGCACAGCAAAAGTACACATATGGTGGCATTCAGCAGCATTGTAGGTATCCATGACAAAGCTATGTAAGTCAATCCCTCCCACTGGCATGAGGGACCCTGACCTCCAAATCACCTGGTATACTTGTTATGGACATCTCTGTGGCAATATTCAGCAGCATTTTCTTAATCTCTGTTAAAAGGATATTCTGGATTGAGGTGACTCCATTGTCTAGAGATGTGTGTAACACTGTCACCCTCTTTTTTTCAAGTCATCCTACAAATAAATAGTCAGTGGCACAACATAAAATAACCATGGCTATCCATGCCATTGGTGACTGCACTGATCTCTTCCCATCAGTGCTACCTCTCTTTTAGGCTCCTACCATGTTTCATCATGAATGCCCCATGTGTATGGATAGCCTGCAGGAGTGGATCCACCTCCTGGTGAGTAAAGATTAGCTAGTATTTCTTACTAGGTGCTGCAATATAACACCCAGTAAAACCAGGCTGATGAATTACGTAATGCACAGCTTGGAAGTGCAACTACAATAACAAAACAGGAGCAGCAGTTACTGTAGCTTGCAATTAATGTGAAGAACTTGATTAACATAGAAGTCAGTATTCCAGGGTTCCCGACTGCATGCTATAAAGGGATAAATGATAAATATTTGATATTAGCGACCAGTTAGCATAATGGTTAAGGTCTTTACCTCCCATACAGAAGATGTAATGTTTAATCTTGAGTTCCGGCCAATGCCCCTTGGGAGTTTGCATGTTCTCCCTGTGTCTCTGAGGAGTTTCTCTGACTTCCAAAAATAAAAACTGCTGAGAGTTTCCATCTCAGACTTCCCAAAGGAAAGAACAATGGGTAGCAGCACAGGCTCTACATGGCGCCCTGTAGGGAGAAAAGTTGTATAGACCAAATACTTTAGGCATCTACTTTGGTATGCAGTATCCTGAAGACAAGAGAACATGGATAACAGACTGTGCTAGTCACTTGATGAAAACTATTGCTCTAGGTGATTCGGTTGTGTTCACTAATGTGTGGTTGGGAGGTTGGTGTAATGGTTGAGGTGTTTACCTAACAGACACAAGGTGCAGGGTTTTATTCTCACATGCAATAAATTGGTTAAGCTTAGAATGGACCACAAAGGCAGTTAGTCCTGTTATAATTCTATGAACCTATTAACCTAAAAATGGGCATGGGTATTTGTCATTGATAAGTGGGTTGAGGACCTACTTTGACCTACACCAGGGACCTATGCTAATGATGGGAGGCATGTATGTACCCTACTGAACAATGTGTGCCCATCATAAAGTCCAGCAGCCCTAGGTCAATAAGTTATTGTCCGACTGGTATCCATTTACCCAGCGTGGGTTACTTGGGACAGCTCTGAGCAAAAGCTTGACATAAAGCCAATCAAGCTTCCACACCTAAACTAAGAATTGCTACACTAAGAGGACAGAGGTTGGAATTGGATGCCATGATGATAAGGAGAAGGCTAGGCCTCCTATGTATCCAGGTGGCCTGGGATCCAGAGTCTACTACTCAGGAGGAGGACAGGCTAGAAATGGTATGGGAATGGTGATGAGGGAGAGGCTTCAGAAGCAAATGAAGAATGCCATCAGAATTAGTGACAGACTCTTGAAGTCAGACTCAAGCCTAATGATAGGACAGTATTCATAATCTCAGCCTATGCCCTGCAGCAGGATTGTGATCATGAGGAAGTGAGTGTATTCACAATACAGCTGCAGGACCTGTTAGATAAAGCAGGAAAACATGAGCTGCTGTTGATAATGAGTGACCTAAATGCACATATCAGAGCAGATAGACTGAACAGTCGATACAGACTGCTTGGGACAACAGGAATAAAGATGGAAAGACTATTCCACATTTCGTTATGACAAATGACTTGATAGTAGCCAACACATGGTTCAGCATGAAGAACCATCACAAGATCACATGCAAGAGTGGCTACCATGCAACTCAAGTAGATTTTTTCCTTATAAGGAAAGGGAACTGTGGTAGAATAAGCATTTGCAAAGTCATCCCTACTGAAACATTTGGTGCACAGCATAAACTACTGGTCACCACAGTTAGCTGCAAACAGTGGTCAGAGAAGGCCCTAAGGTCAACAGAGACCAGGCTGAAGATCTGGAAGTTAATTGGAGAGAAGGCACAATAGTTAAAGGAATTCCTCAGGGCTCTAGCACCTCGAGAAGAGAAGGAAATAGGTGGAGCTGAAGAAGAATGGCAGTTCCTTCAAAGAGCATGTGTGAGAATTACAAAAAAGATATTGTGCTAGGCCAGATATAGAAAAAAGGTACATAAGGAAACGGTGGTGGAATGCAGACGTCCAGGACGTCATCAAAATAAAGGAGGCATGCAGGAAAAATTAGGAGATAGTAAAGAATGACCAGGTTAGGAGGGAATATTGGTTGGATAAGAAAGAGGCTAAGAGAGGAGTTGCAATACTAAAGAACAAGGCATCAGGTGTGCACTGTTCCAGCTTCTGGAAACTGAGTCTGTGGATCACATAAAGAAACTATACCAGCTTTCAAGGCAAAAACAGCAAGATAAAGAAGATAAATACCCTTCAAAAGGGATGCTAACAACAACCTGCTCACGAATCCACAGGACATCAAAGGCAAATGGAAGGAGTACTTCCAGCAGCTTCTAAATGTAGAACCTCCCACAGAAACTGTACTGCCCCAGCCACATCCTATGAGGAGGAAAAGCCGACCATAGAAGAAGTAAGAACAGCAAATTCTTGCTAAGGAAATGAAGTGAGGGAAAACAGCAGGCTCAGATGAGGTCACAGCAGATATGATAGATATGTTGGGTGAAATAATGGAGACATGTCTCCTGAGGGTACATATAGCAGTGTGGAGAGAAAGGCATTACCTAGATGACTGGAGAAAAAGTATACTAGTGACAGTGTTCAAGAACAAAGGGGGCATTACTGTGGGCAGTACAGCAGAAACAAACTCCTGTCACATTGCATGAAAGTTCTGGTGCAGATGACTGCTAAATGAATAAACAGAGTAGTTGAAAGTAAGATGGGAGATGAGCAGTTTGGATTCAGGTCAGGGTAGAGCACAACTGGCCCAATGTTTGTAGTGAGGTAGATAGTTGAAAAGTAGCTAGAAATGAAGGAAGAGTTCAGCTGGGCCTTCCTAGACTTGGAGAAAGCATATGACAAGGTCCCAAGAAAGCTGATTTGGGCAGGCCTCCAGTGGATCAAAGCCAAGGAAACATTTGTATAATTAGTGCATGCTATGTAGGACCCAATGACTCAAGTATGATCTTGTTTGGTCTCACACAGGGGTTACCAGTGGGGGTGGTTGTGCATCAGACTTCAGATCTGAACCCACTGCTGTTTATGTTGGTGATGCACTACATTAGTAAGCAGGTGATAGTGTACAGATCTATTAAGTTTCCTGTATGCAGATGATGTGGCATTACAGGCAGATTCTGAGCAAGAACTTCATTAAAGGATAGGGAAATGGAATGCAAAACTGAAGGCACATGGAAGGAAACCGAGTACAGATAAGACCGTTGTAATGGCAACAAGTGGTGGAGTTCAGAAGATACTGAAAATTGAGATATAAGGGAAATAGTGGAGCAGGTTAACAGATTAAAGTATTTTGGAGGGGTGATTGAGGAGAAAGAAAGTCTAAATGAGGCAGTCAGAGCTAGAGCCATAGAGACAGCAGCCAACTGGCACAGTGTAAGGTGTAGTATTTGGCAGAAGAATACAAAATAAACTTCAAAGTAAGGTGTACAAAGCCAGTGGTATGACCAGACCTGAGCTCTAACAGAAGAGTAGTTGATAAAGTGCCTGAGATGGGTGGTAGGATACATACTGTGGGACAGATGAAATGAGGACATGACAGCAGAAGCCAAAGTAGGTCCAGTTGTAGACAGTCAGAGAATGGATTATAGTGGTTTGGGCACATGTGCAGAAAAGCAGAAGACAATCTAGAAAATACAGTTTGGGAGAGATGGGGAAAAAAAGCAAGAGGAAATGAGGGCATCCAGTAAAGAAGTGGATGGATTGTGTGATAGGCATGAGTGTTGAAGAAGCTAGGAGAGTGCCACTGACTAGCTAGAGATGGTGACAATTGACTCCCACCCTGTATTTCCACACCCATACAGAGGCCATTGTTAAAAAAAATTAATTACCTAAATAAAAAGTACTGTTCTCCATCCTACGATCTTGCCCCTGATGTAAGTAGAGAGATACTAAAAATGCTGCTGTGCTAAAATATGAATGCACCCGTACTTAAGGAAACAAAAATGTATTGCACACCTGAAATAGGCTTTTAAATATACCTGCAAAATTGAGAACGCCAATAGGCTGTCTGGTTCTCATCATATATTATTCCCTCCTTTGTACCTTAAGAAACTCAAGTTTCTAATTGTACTTCACACGTGAATCTATTTTATTTATTGATATTCGAGCATATGTTCTTTTCTGTAAATCTGATTTCAGCTCCTCAGCCAGTCCACTATCACAGGTTCATAGGTTAATACTAGGCTAACTGGCCTTTTGCACCATTTTAAGCCTAACCAATACATGGTTAGAATCGAACCCTATACTTTGTGTCTAAGGTGAAGACCTTGACCATTATGCCACCCTCGTATCTGCATTAGTTTTAATATTGTGTGCTATTGAGATTGCAATTGTACTGTGTTTTCCTTGGTCATTAAAGCAAGGCATCTTTGATTGCCACTATTTGTGTTTGGGAACTAAGAAAAACCAAAAGCCAGTTTTTATTCTTCCAGTCTCATCTTTGTGGGCTTAGCCCAAGAAAATGGGTTTATCTCAAAAGCCAATATACTTAAGATACATTGACATTAGTCCTGTTTTCTCCAGTCCCATCAGGCATGATTAATTGATATCCACATTAACTTTGGCACAATACTCAGTAAACAGGTTGGCCTTTTATGTCTGTCTATCTACTCTAACAGTTTAGGAATATCTGAACCTGGACTGAAGTTGCACTGACTTCCTAGTCAAGGATGCCATTACCACCTTCCTCAAGGCTGAATTGTAACTCAAATGCATCACAGCTGATATTTTGCTACGAGTGTACACTAACTGTTGATTTTTTATTCTTACCACACTGTCCCATCGTAAGCTGCAGTGGTACAGTGGTAGCGTTGTTGACTCACAGCAAGAATTTCTCTTGTTCGATTCTCAGCTTGAGTGCGTTCTGTGTGGAGTCTGCATGTCCTCCTCCCTGCAGTCGAGTGGCCTCCGAAAGAATTGCTAGGATGGGCATGCCTTCGCTGAAGGTTTGGCGTTGGGCTGGCAACACGGCACCATAAAAAACTGCTGCCAATCATTAGCGAACCGGAGTTGCACTGTGGCGACCCCTAACTGGGAAAAGCCGAAAAGACAAACCACCACCACCCTCTCCCAACTTAGTCTCAGATTACTGAAACTGGCATCCTTCTTTGGCCTGGGTACCCAAAGAGAAACTTTGTATTTAAAGTGGATCTTCATATTAATCAGTATTCCTTATTTTAGCAAAGCAAGAAAACAAACATTTTCAGGATACTATTAATATTATTCTACCTACGTCTTGGTTATTCAAATCATTTAATATAATGAATAGGTAGATGAGATATAAAGAAAAGCACAGCATAATTGGTGAAGGAGAATAAAGAGAAAGAATAGCAGAAGACATGATGGTAGAAAACTGAAATATGAGGGTTTGGGAAAAGAGGAATCATAGAAGAAAGAAGAGAGGGTTAGGGGAAGAAATAGTGAAGGGGAAAAAGGAGATAAGGATAAACAAGAAAGAAGGAATACAAAAGATATAAAATTATTCCAGCTTTATTTTATAAGAACTAATGCTCTACATTTACTCAATTCAGAAATATGGTTTTACATTTCAAAATAATTTTTAACTCAAACTTGTCATTGTATGTCTTATGTTTGGCTAGGGGTTGACATATTGGTGAAGGTATTAACCTCACAAACACAAGGTACAGGGTGTGATTCTTACTTTTAATGGAAATTGGCTAGGCTTAAAATGTCCTACAAGAGCAGCTAACCTAGTACTTGCGTATGATGCTATGATCCTATATGTTATCCTTGTTTAGCTATTTGTGTACCCACTACAAATAGCCTTACTCGTTACTCAATAAAATCAGTACAATTCGTCACAGTGAAAGTATCTAAAAACTAGTGGTTCTCCCACCTTCCATAAGTGAGTATGACACTTCCTATCCTATGTCTCTTGCCGAAGCCCATTTACTGCTAAATAATGTAATGGACTCGAGAGATTAGCGCACACTCCTGGGATAAAATACTTTCTGAACAATGTGATAGGCTAATTTTCATGAGATTTTAAGAGTTTTTTTCTAAATGATATTTGCACAAGCCTTCTCTTATTGATCTCCATCCCATTCATTTCCTTATACCGGGAATCCTCAGTACAGAAGCAGGAAATGAAAGGAAAAGATGACCAGGCAACAACAGAGTTGGTTTGTATGCTTAGAATTTGAGAATTTCTATTAAGGCTCTAACCACTTTCCTATATAACTGCAAAGTATTCTACACTAATTGTGTTTCCATGGGTTTACCTAAGAGCCACCAACATTTTTCATGGCTTATTGTTGATTGAAAATTAAATATTGAAAATAGTGAGCAAAGAATAACAAATTTTTTTTGCAGAGGACAAGCCTCTCACACCCCCAAAAATTATGTATAGTAACTCCATGGTGCACTACTGGGAAAGAAGCACCCCACAGATTGCACTGTCAACTTGTACAGTACAACCATCATGGTGAAACCCGCCACAACATTAAACTCTCACACTAAAGCCACTTGACCTCCAGTGCACCAATCACCTGTAATGTGTGTGTGTGTGTATGTATACATATATATATATATATATATATATATATATATATATATATATATATATATATATATATATAAAATATACACACGCACACACACACACACACACACAGATATGTTTTGTGGATGTTTGCTCTTTAATTTGAGGAGGGGCTTAGCACTTGTTTGGCACCTTTTTTATACATAAAAGGACTTCCTTTTTACTGGTCTTGGTTCTGATGATGTCACTTTGTGATGAAAGTGCTTAACCAACAGTTTTTTCTTGTGCTACGGTGAATAAAGTGTTTTGGATTGCTCTTTGGACTATTCCATACTGGTTTGTTGTTATTTTGTTATGAGGGGGTAATTTAAGATTTTTATTTTACAGATATGTGTGCTTTATTAGAAACAGTGCAAAAAAGTTATAAAGGAGTTACTGAGATGGTCACCTGGTGTCAAAGTCATGGCCTCAAGCTAAATGCCAAAAAATACATAGTCATCCCGTTTGGGAAAAACAAAACATCCACGAATTACCACTTTGGTGGCAGCCCCCTAATACAGAAGAGGTAATCAGAGATCTGGGGACCCAGGTAGATAGTAATCTCTCCTTTGACAATCATATTTCCAAAGTAGTTAGGAAATCCTTATATGTGGCCCATCTAATTACTAAAGGGTTCGCATCTAGAAATAGAGGTTATAGTGCCTGTCTACTCGTCACTCATTAGACCCATCATAGAGTACAATGGCCCATTTGGGATGTACCTCACAAGACACTTCCAACAGCTGGAAAGACCACAAAAGTACACCAAGAAGATTACTGTCCTCAAACATGTATCCTATGCAACCTGACTGAAAAAAACTCCGGCTGTACTCAGTGGTATATCGCTTACTCAGAGGTGATCTCTGCCTGACTTACAAAGCCATGTCCAACTCAGAATTGATGGACATGCTCCACCTAAAGAAATCCAAGTCACTACAAGCCATGCGCTCTAGTGAGCTTAAACCTTGCCACAACAACAAATAGAACATGCTGGAGGGGATAGATTCCTGTCACAGAGACTTCCCATGCTTTGGAACAAAATTCCAAATTACATCAGGCAGAGCCCCCTCACTAACGCTCTTCAAGAGAAACCTTGACAAGTGGATGGGTAACAGAAAATACACCCCTGGGATCACTTCATTGGCTCTGCTTGACAGAGGATCAGTTAATCAATGGGGCAGCGAAAGCCGACACACTCTGGCTAGGCTTATAAATGCCCTCGGGCAGATAGCCTAGTACCTACCTATGAACCTATATGTATGTTTCTAACCACATGATAAAAAGAGCTATCCTCACTGGCCTAAGATGACAAGACCTATATCCCTATTCATGGCTGATTTCTGTACTGTGTAGGCCTCTACTTGCATGGTAGGGATAATTGACTAACAAGAATTTCCTCTCCCTTCCCTAATTATGCCAGTGCCAAAAACTCTTTCCCATTTTGTCCTGCCCAATTGCTCCCACGATTGAGCTACTGTTTGAATTTTAGTAATTTATGTCAAAGCTAGGAATTGTGTTCCACTGTGCCATAAAGCTAAGCATAACTTTTTAAGACACTATTTGTTATCTAAAACAAGTTTTACCCACACTGCCATTAGAATGTAAAAGGATCTAGACATCCATGATAGTTCACTGGAAGAAAATCTACTCAGACCAGTGGCTGTTAAAATGGAATGAGAGAAGATCAGCTGATAAACTTTACATTCAGTTCTCCTTTCACCACAGTGAATGCATAAAAGCTTGTGTGTCCCAAAGTCGTCTCACTTTAGACAGAGTATAATGTTCTTTCCTCTAATTTCTTTCTTTCCGTGGAGAGAAAAAACATGGTATTGTCTCATCAGTATGACTGCGCCTACATGGCATCTGACTGATAAGTGCTTGAATAGTTTACTGAGATGTTAGAATCCAGAAAGTTTACATTTTGTAATTACTTAAATTTAAATAATTCTATAGTTTGAAGAATTTAGGGTCAGTTTGTGTTTAGTTTGAATTTTATGTGGTGTGAGAATGGGCATCTATTTTTTCAAGTTGGCACATGTGGGTAAATTTTATCACTTACCTTGAAGAGATGAATTTATTTTAAAATATGAGAATGTGCCAGAAAAGTGAGGTTAGGTAGATCTGTCTTCACAAATGAGCATTTTTGTGGATTTACTTTCATTTTACTGTGTTCATACAGTCATCGTTCACTCCAAAGTGTCTCTTTTGGATAAAGTGTGATTGTTTTTTTTTTTTTTTTTTGATAGTGGATCTCTGGAGCTGCTTTTCATATTGTATTTAGCATGTGGAATTTATTTTTTTTCATGTGTGATTGTTCTGAGTATAGATTATGGTACTCAATGTTTCAAAATCTGTCTGTGATTGCAGATTATTTAAAGAATTAAATGCGGGCATCGAAAGCATAAAAATAAGTATTTCCTCATGCAGAAACATGATCTTTCCTATTCTTTTTTTTTTTCAGAGTTCAGACTTGGAGATGCAGTCAGGGTAGTTCCTATAATAGACATAAGATGTATGATTTAAAACCTGAAAAAGGTATTTTGTAGGAGGCAAACATCCCCTCGGTTGAGTGGATTTCATGTGTTAGTCCCACAGATAGGAATTTGCATTTTATACCTTAATTCTGTGCTGTAATACAGCAGGGCTAGCCACATGCTGGGGTGAACATTGGCTCTAGATGGTTGTCACTGTTAAAATGATACCCTGACCCCATGTGCATAAATGGGTAAAAAGGGGTTGTGGATGGATGGATTATGGTAGACTGCATGTGTGTGTGAATACACTGTCTAATGGTTTAAGGAAGATTTTTGTTTGATGGGTTGTACATATTGAAATACTGAATACACACATAATCTTGTATCTGTCATCAGACAAATGTGGAGATTATTATGGTATACATTGCGCAGCTGTAGCGTTGTCGCCTTGCAGTAAGACGCTGTCTGGTTCGATTCTCAGCTAGAGCGTCTTCTGTGTGGAGACGTGCGTGAATGGGCGTACGTTCGTTGAAGGTTGTGCATCAGGGCTGGTAACTTGGCATGTAAAAAATCAACTACCAATCATTAGTGGACCGGAGTTCCGCTGTGGTGACCCCTAACTAGGAAAAACCGAAAGATACAACAACAACTTTTTTTAGTGTATGTGCCCCGAGACATGTCATTCATATTAGTATGTTAAGTGTGAGTTACTTATTATTCATTATGAAATAGAGCATTGTTGCTTTCATTGTGAATGGAAGACTCTGCCCAACTTGAATGTGCAGGTATTTATAAAGAAAACTTGCTTAAATGGGAACTGACAAAAGATGTTTGCATGCATACAGAATTTATTATTTGCTTGTATTGCCAAGGGAAATTCATAAAGCTACTTCCTTGGAATCCCTACAGAATTGTTATCACTCAGTTTTAATTCCAAAATAGTTTATGTACAACGTGCTGAACTGATAATTTCAATAAATTAAGCTTTTCTGATAATTGTTATCGTCATGTTTTCTTTGGCAGTGCATATTTTTTCTGAAGCATGGTAATGACTTTGAATTAAACAATTATCATTGTGTTTGGGGTTCTGACAGAAATATTTTACTTGAAGCAACAAACTGAACTATTTCTTATGAGTATTTACTCCTCAGAATATTTTCCAGAAACTGCATGAAAGCTGCATTTTATATTTTAATATAAACGTTAGATATTCCACTAACAGCATTCAGTTATGAAGGTTCAAATTTCTAATAAGGCTTGTGCTGAGTATTGTTTTCTATAGTATTATATAGCACTGTTCTGGGATATAATATACCATTTAAAGGTCACCTTACAGGTGAAGAAAAGAAACACCATCTGTTATAGAGCTTTTGTTCATTCCTTCATTGATCAAAACTCCTGCAGAGCAGCTCTACCATCCAGAAGAGGAAAAGGCAAATTGACTTCCTTTGCTCTTGACTGTGACACTTTGCTCTTGACCGTGACATCTGCTAATGATTTTCTGATTCATAAGTTCATAGGTGTATACTAGGCTAGTGGCCCTGGAGCCTATATAAGCCTAGCCCAAAAAGATTGCCTGGCATCATGTCACCCAAGTTACTCTTGTATTTCTTGTTTTCAGTAGTCATTTCTGACATACCGCCAGTGTCACATGACTCTTGGGTCAGGAAAGGGAGAGAAATTAAGTGACAAGATGGAGTTCATATGTGAAGAAGGATATATTGAATACAGGCTGATGGGATAAAGTGGGCAACATGGAATTATAAACCAGAAAAAGCCAATAGCTTACTTGGAGAGGGAAGCGGGTTCCAAAAGGGCAGTGAAACAAAATACAAAAAACTATATTGACTTGAACTAATATAATGGATGGAGTTGAAGAAAATTGACTTGCATGATGGAGCAATAGGAAATCTTTTGGTAAAATTCAGGTAAAGAGAACAGGAAGAAAGATGGGGAGACAATAAGAGAGGCGTACGGGACAGAGATGTGCTGTGATGAAGCTGGGGTGATCACATGAGATAAATACATGCAGTATTTATGTTTTCACATGTATTATCAAAGGCAGACCTTTGCTCAAAAAGAGAAAAACTATATCTAGAATTAGTTCTAAAGGACAGAAAATGTTGGAGGATGCAGTTATTGATACTTTATGCCCAGCAAGAATAAAGGTTGCCCTAGAAATAGTTGTGTATCAAGAAGGACACAATATTGTCAAACATGTTGACTAAAAACAAGAAAGGAAACTCTAGAATGCTGCAGGATTGCAACTGTTTACAGCTATTCTCCTAAAAGAAAGCTGGGTAAAAATGATAAAGGGCAGGATTGATGTGTGTCTACAAAAGAAGACATTTACTGGTATTTGGGGATCTTAGGCATCTACCAGCATTAAAGCTAAAGGCATAAATTTCTAGTGTAAGATGGGAAAAGCAGAAGACTGAAACTGATGTATGTAAGAATTAAGTACAGGATGAAAGTTTCACTCAAGGAAATAAGCAAGTCCTTACCAAAGTTGAGGCAGTGCCGGAGTTAGAATAACGAGAGAAAGGGAATAGCAAACAATAGTCATGATCACATCCTAGTGTGGCTCAAAATAGGTTAGTACTTAGCCAACTGCCGACCGTTTTAAACCAAACCATTGATCCCATTTGGTGCTTAAAATTATCCGTTCCTATAGGAGTCCAGATTCCCTTTCCAAGATATAGCTGTCTCTCTCTCTCTGTGTGTGTTGAAATGAGTGAGGAGACCTGTTTTCAGTTTAACAGCTTCTTTATTAACTGCCACTGGAATGTTACAACTCTGTGTTAACTGCAGTGAGTAGAACACGCCCACCTGCAGTTGATATGGCCAACCAACACATACATAGCATAACCAGATCATTAAACCAACTGATCTACATCCTCTCCTTTTAGTTACTCCTTTGTATGAAAACCAACTCATGCTGTGTATTGCAAAGTTGAACTACAATGACTCAAACTTAAATAAAGAATGATGAGCTAGTAAAACAGACGGTATGGAACAAAACGTTCAGCTTTCACCACTGGCTGTCTAACATGGCAACTGAATACTAGATAAGTAAGAACCAAAATACAATGCATTAATACATCACATCCCCTTTTTTTTTTTTTTTTTCCTTAAGAACAGTATTTGGGGTTAGGCTTACAAATGCGACCTGAACGTGTCACATAGGAGGTATCACTGTGTGTCTTCTTGGTGGGAGAGCAAGCTACAGGAACTTGCTGCACACTGGAATGCTGAGTATGCGCAGGCATTGGTTGAAGTGCCTGCCGGGGCCGTGGAGCGAGGGAAGGAGTGTCCGGTGTGGCAGGGTCAGCTGGATGGGAGCAACCATCGGCAGGATCGATCTGTCGAGGTGGTGACGGTTCACCAACAGGTAAGATGTGGCGACGATTTCTCCTGTAGATGCCACCATTAGATTCTATGACGTATGAGCATGGCTCACTGCAGACCACCTTCACTGTGCCCAGGCGGTAGTGTCCCTTAATTGTCTGCAACCTGACCACTTGACCCTCTCTGAGTGGTGATAATGGGCGGCTTGTTGAGTTGTAATACTGCTTCTGAATGAGCCTTTTCTTTTTAAGTTGCACATTGAACTGTTCCACATCCTTTGGGGCCGGTTCCAGCAGACGGGTGTTGACAGGAAAAGTTGAGCGAGTCTGCCTGGACATTAGACGTTCTGCGGGTGATCCCAGCGTTTTGTCATGCAGGACATTTCTGATGTTCAGTAGGTTGAGGAAAACATCTGTCCCGTCTCTGTGAGACCTTTCCATCAGTAGCTTGGCACTGCGGACAGCCCTTTCAGCCAATTCGTTGGACTGGGGGGTACTCTGGGCTGCTGGTTATGTGGACAAAGTCCCACCACTGGGCAAACACTTTAAAACGCTGACTGGTGTATTGTCTTGCGTTGTCAGAAATCAGGGTGTGAGGTACTCCGTGGACAGAGAAGTGTCTTTTCAGTTTTGTGATCACCGCTGCTGAAGATGTGTCCCGGAGAAGGTCAATTTCAAACCACCCTAAATAGGAGTCGACCAGCACCATGTATTGTTGTCCATGCCATTCGAACATATCCGTGGTGACCGTAGACCAAGGCAGGGCAGGAACCGGATGTAGTTGTAGAGGTTCCTTCTGTTGGTGTAGTCGGGTACTGTTACATACAGAGCATGAGAGCAGCTCTCTTTCGATGTCTTTGTTCATTGCTGGCCAAAATACAGTGCCTCTTGCTCTGCGCTTTGTAGCTTCTAAGCCTGGGTGACCTCTGTGCATAATATTAATATATTTTTGTTGTAGGAAGTCGGGGATGACCGTCCTGTGACCTTTAACGACAATGCCGTTCTCCACTATCAACTCTTCTCTATATGGGAAGAATGGACGCACAGACGGCGGAACCTGGCAGTCTTTGTTGGGCCAGCCATTCTGAATCACTGTGCTTAGAGTTTGCAGGACCTGGTCCCTTGCCTTGTGGGCTCGTAGCTCCTCCAGCCTGGCTGTAGAGATGTAGCTGACAGACATCACCTCGAAGTTGTTATTTGCACTTTGAGTTTGGGAAACACTGTTGCTTGGGGCTCGTGACAGAGTATCCACAAGGTACATGTGCTTACCCCTCTTGTAAACAAGCGTTAGGTCATAAGCTTGTAATTGCAGTAACATCCTCTGCAGGCGAGCTGGGGCAGTGTGGATTGGCTTCTTTAGGATTGTAACAAGGGGCTGATGGTCTGTTTCAACTACCGTGGGTTTTCCGTATATGTAGTCTCTAAACTTGGTACACGCAAACACAACTGACAACAATTCTTTCTAGATTTGTGCGTAGCGTGTCTCTGTATCGGTGAGCATGTGAGATGCGTATGCTACTGGCTTACCACTTTGCAGACATGCAGCACCCAGTCCGTTACGTGAAGCATCACAGGTTAATGTCACTGTCTTCTTTACATCAAAATACGATAGGACTGGTGAGCTGGCTAGGCATGATTTGAGGTGTTCGAAGGCTTGTTGATGTTGTGGGAGCCAACACCAGACAGTATCCTTGTGTATTAGGTGCCTGAGCGGTGCTGCAATGCTGCTGAGATTTGGGATAAATTTTCCCAGGTAATTTACCATACCAAGGAAATGCTGTACAGCCAGGGAATTTTGGGGAACTGGCATATTTGTGATAGCTTCCGTCTTTGTGGGTTCGGCCCTGAGACCTTCTTTTGTGAACATGAGTCCCACGTAACAAACTTGATCCAGATGGAACTTACATTTGTGGGGGTTTAGTCGGAGTCTGATCTTTCGTGCACGGTCAAGTACCTTCTTTAGGTTCGTGTCGTGTTCTGCAGCATCACGACCTCCCACAATGATGTCGTCAACTATGATGGCACAAGGGTAGCCAGTGAATAGTTGCTCCATTGAGCGCTGGAAAACCTCACTTGCTGAATTGATGCCAAAAGGCATGCGTAGAAACCTGTAGCGCCCAAAGGGTGTGCTAAATGTAGTTAGCATTGATGACTTATGGTCGAGCTTTATCTGCCAAAACGAGCTCTTCGCATCAAGCACTGAGAACAGAGTCGCACCTGCCATTTGGGTGGCAACTTCCTCAACACTGCGCATTGGGTAATGGGGTCTCTTTAAAGCCGTGTTTAAGTCTTTAGGATTAATGCACAGCCTTATCTCCTCTTTGTCTTTCTTGTGTGCTACCACCATTGATAAAACCCAGTCTGTGGGCTCAGAGACCGCTGTAATGACTCCTTTGCTGGCCATGTTTTCAAGTTCTGACTTAACTCGGGCTTGCATAGCTATAGAAATGCAGTGCGCTGGCCGGATGACGGGCTGCACCTCAGGATCTAGAGTGATGGAATATATTATTGGAAGTTCTCCAAGCTCGTCGTTGAACACATCATCATACTGTTCACGGACATTTTTTGTAAAATCAATGTCAGGCTCTGTACTGACCTGGTGGACATGAGGGCTCAGTGTGACAAGTCCTAGACGTACACATGCTCGAAACCCCAGCAGTGGCACAACATCACGATCCACAAGGAAGAACGGTAGTAAGTGTTGTTGTCCATCTAGTGACAGAGAAAGTGTAGCAGAACCGGCTGTTTCGATCTTGCTACTTCCGTAGGCCACTAGGTTTATTGTTTTATTGCATGTCAAAATCTGTCCCTCCTACAGCTGGAGAAAAGTGCTTTTTGCCATCACATTACATTTTGCTCCCGTGTCGATTTTCATTTTAATAGGCTTATCTCGTACATACAGGGTGACAAATCCTTCATCCTGGTACTCTACTTGGGTATTTACATTGTCCACAACTACAATGGGCTCGACACCATCTACATAGAACATGTCATCAGTGTTGATGTCCGGCGGCTCCAGCTCTAGCTGATGCACGGGTTGTTTGTTATGGTATTCTTTAACAAAACTTTTCCTTTTAGGATGTTCATGTTGAGGTTTGGATCTGCAACATTTTTTGTAGTGGTTCCATTTTTGACATTTGTGGCATTGCTGGCCAAACGCAGGACATTTGTCTCGCTGTGCAGCATGGTTGCCTCCACAATTGTTGCAGTTCCTGACGAGTTTTACATCCTGCCCACTTACAGGCTTATAATATGTCCTGGGACGCCATCTGGTGGAGCCTGGCTGCAGTGCATCCACCGTTGCGGCCGGCTGTTTGGCAAGTGCCCTAGTATTCTCCTCAGTCATTTCATTAACACGACAGATAGAAATGGCTTTGGATAGGGTCAAGTCACTGTCACGTAAAAGGGCCTTCCTTATACTGTCATTATTTATGCCACAAATAATCCTGTCACAGATTAACTCATCTGTTAAATCTCCAAAATGACAACTTTTGGCTTTAATCTTTAAATCACTAATAAAAGACTCAATAGTCTCACCTTGTCTCTGATTTCGGGAATGAAACTTGTGTCTCTCAATTATTTTATTATATTGTGGGTTGCACATTTCCCGAAATTTCTTTTTTACACAGTTGGGGTCCTCTCTGGACTCTGCTGGATGAATAATGGCTCCGTCCTGCCAGTCTCTTGCGGGTGGCACCCCAATTTCTGCGGCATAGACAAATGAGTGTTCCCTTTCGATGGCTTCTGCCCCTGCTAGATTGAGGAGGATATAAGCTTTTGTTTTGTCTGGTTTATCTGAGTGGGCCGCCTCAATAAAGATGTCATACTCCCTTTCAAATACACGCCAATTTTCAGCAACGTCTCCATCGAAGACGAGTGGGTCTGGTCTGCGAAATCCTTCCGCCATGCTCTGTTAGCCCATTAGCCACTTGTAACGCGTACCTCTTTTTTTTTTTTTTTTTTCTTGAATGAGGAAAAATGATGAAAAAATGCTCATTGGCGAGCAACTTCTGCCACCATGTTGAAATGAGCGAGACCACCTGTTTTCAGTTTAACAGCTTCTTTATTAACTGCCACTGGAATGTTACAACTCTGTGTTAACTGCAGTGAGTAGAACACGCCCACCTGGTTGCTATGGCCAACCAACACATACATAGCATAACCAGATCATTAAACCAACTGATCTACAGTGTGTGTGTATATATATATATATATATATGTATATATATATATATATATATATATATATATATATATATATGTATATATATATATATATATATATTTTTTAACTATTCTAGCCTGTTTTGCCTGCTGTTTTGACATCTTCCAGTAGTGTGACCTCCATTTCTCAGGTAACACAAACACTGTGAGGTATCTCTATAGCATTTCTCTACCAGCAAGCTGCATCTGCAAAGGTTTGTGGCCCGTTTACTTAAAGTAAAGGCAACATTATAGTGTATGTTAATGCTTTAACCCTTTTAAGATTGTAAATTTCACTAGAATGTATTCAGGGAGTGCACACTACTGGTAACACCCACTTTCTAGTTTAGAATCATTGTTTTACTCCGTCTTCTCCTTCTCCAATACACATGCCCATATTTCTCCCACTCCATAGTCATAGAACTTTTCTCTTCCTGTTCCATTCCCTCTCGTTATGCTCAGCCTTCACTCTGCTCCCTACCCTGCCCCCATTCCCTCCCATCCCCAAATCACTTGAATTTCTTCTAAACCTAACCACTCCCACTCTCACTTATCTACCAATCGCCACCTAAACAATTTCCAATTTTAGAGTAGCTCACATACCCACACTAACCTTCACAACACCTATCCATTATCACAATATATTAACCTTTAACCAATCCCTACCCTTTTTGCCATTACAAAATGCTATCAATACATTGTATATTACTAGCTCTGCTAATAAATGTTGCTCACTTAAACTACCATTCACAAATAGTTTCCTGTAACACTTTTCACAAAACTACATCTATCTTTTCTCCACACCTAACTGACTACACCATGTTAATATCTCCAGCCATCTGAAATAGAACTCCATCACACCTCATACAGACTACACCATATTAAACCAACACCAAAATATACCCCTTTTAATTTTCATAAGCATATATATCAGCATTTATCCAGACACTAGTAACCATAGCTACCAAACTTATAAGTGGAGACATTCACCCAAACTCAGGCCCCCAGATTACCTCCTCACCACCCCCTTAATACAAGATATAACCAATCTATCATAAAAATACTCTGAAATACTAATCTTAAATTTAAACCTGTGAATCATAATCAACTAAGTTCGAGAATTACATGTCACCCTATCCCATTATAACCCTGATATTGCTGTTGTAACGGAAACCTGCTTAAAGGCACACATTACTGACAAAATTACACCACCTGGTTACAAAATTATTAGAGCAGACAGGAAGGTAAAGAGAGGTGGAGGGGTAGCCATCTTTTTAAATGCACACTCACACTTTTATCCCAAAGCCTTAACATAGCCTCGAAAACATAGAAATCCTACCTACTAAACTTCAACTTAACCAAAACAAATTCATATCCGTTATAGATACCCGTGTCCCACAGGGAAATAACATCTCTATTATAGAGCACATCATCCTGTCTATATCAAATTCCATAGCCCAAGAAGATATTATTATGAGTGACTTTAATATAGACTCAACAACTTGTAGTTCACATAACCCTAGCAATCACATCAACCTCTATGGCCTCACACAACTCATTCAAGCTCCTACACAAATGATTAAAAACTCCAACCGTAAATCTATACTGAATTGGACACTAACCAACAAACCTCAGAATTATCAGATTAGTGGCTGCTTACCTGACAGCCTTAATGACCGTATGCCAACCTATCTATTGAGAAAAAACATCAATACTGTCAAGCTCACCACCTTCCATCAAATCCGCAGTAAAAAAATTTAACCCCAAGACCTAATCAGTACCCTAAAAAAATTTTACTTTTCTCTACTATAAACCTGCACCTGGATGCTGCAGTAGATTATTTCAACAGTACCTTCCTTGAAATTCTAAACAAATTAGCCCCCCCCAGGTCCATTTGTAATAAAGCCGCATACACACCATGGCTAACTAATGAGACCAGAATGTTCCTTAGGAAAAGAGACCAAGCTTGGCAAACATGATGATCTGTAAAACCCAAATCAACTGCCTTGCATTCCAGCAAATTAGAAACAAGGCTAAACACCAAAGCAACCTAAATAAAAAAAAAAAAACAACTTCCATAACCTACAATATAAACACCAGCATAACCCTGCCAAAAGTTTGGAATACCATAAATGCCATTCTCCACCCAGGACATTCCACTATCCCTTCCCCCAATTTGCCACACTCTCTTACCACCGTAGCAAAATAATTCAATAAATACTTCACTGAATTTGTACTATTTCTAATTAAAAGTAATTCCACAAAATCATTACTAGCCTTCAAACCTATCAGTATTAACTCCAACTCTTTCTCGTTTAAGCCTGTTCCCATGGCTACTTTTAAGAAACTACTGAAAAAGCTCACATCCTCTTCAATAGTAGCTGACAAGTTAACAGCTGAATATTTAAAACTAGCAGCTGAAGCCATATCTTATCCAGTGATGATCCTTATAGGTCCATAGCAGAACAACATGTCCCAGCAATATGGAAAATTGCACACACTATCCCCTTACACAGAGGCGGAAATTCCACAGAGCTGACCAACTACAGATTGATAGCTATTCTCTCTCCACTATCTAAACTCCTCAAAAGATGTACCCACTCTCAACTGATTAATTATATTACCTTCAACAACATGTTAGCAACATTTCAACATGCATGGTTTTAGGCCCAGTCATAGTACCACAACTCCATCCCTCAGTTTCACCTATAACATCAACCAACTGAAAAACAACGGTAAAAGTCTCTGCTGTCTTTCTAGACATGTCTAAGGCCTTTGATACGGTCTCTTACTCCAAACTATTAAATACAATCCCCAAATTGAACCTCAGCCCCTCTGCACTTCAATGGTTCCAAAGCTATCTACAGGACTATCAACAATTTGTAAAATTGCTTAATGTCCCTATCCCCCCAGCTTCCCTTCACACTAGGTGTAACTTAAGGCTCAGTTCTTGGGCCACTACTCTTCACTATTTTTACAAAGAAACCACCATAGTGCTACCCCATTCTTGTATAAGTTTTGTATAATTTTTTTATGCAAGTTTTGTATGTGGAGCTTTTTTCCCCGAGCCTCCACTGAAAATGGGTCTTCTTCCAGTCAGAGTTTCCCAGTAAACAAATGTAAAATAAAATAAATATATATATTGTCTTTTTCTTTCAACTGCTCCCATTAGTGACACAACATATCATCTGTTTCCTTTTCTCCTTGTCCTCTGCATCTTGCTCTGTCACACCAGCCATCTGCATGTCCTCTCTCACCACATGCGTAAACCTTATCTTAGGCCTTCCTCTTTTCCTCTTACCTGACAGCCCCATCCTTCCCTCCTCAGCACATGTCTAAACCAATGCAGTCTAGCCTCTCTGGCTTTCTCTCCAAACCATCCAACCTGAGCTGTCCCTGTAATATAATAATTTCTAATCTTGTCTATCCTTGTCACACTCAGTGCAAATCTTAACATCTTTAACTCTGCCACCTCCAGCTTTGACTCATGTTTTTTTCATCAGTACTACTGTCTTTAGCTCATTTAATGTAGCTGGTCTCACTACCATCTTGTAGGCCTTCCCTTTCAGTTTTACTGGTACCTGTCTGTCACAAATCAGTCCTGACACTCTTCTCCACCCTGTCTGCACTCTCTTCTTCAGCTCTCTTCCACACTCACCATTAGTCTGAACTGTTGATCCCAAGTATTTAAATTCATCCAACTTTGCCAACTCTACTCCTTGCATCCTAATCATTCCTAGGATAAAGCACTGAACTCAATGTACCTTTGTTAGACTTAGTCTGGGAGTGGTATTTGATTAAGTGAGTTAGGCAATGGATGTTGATTATTATATTAATTATACAGTGCTCATTACTGTTCAGAAATGAGCACGTCGATTGGGCAGCCCAACCAGTGTGCCTGTTAGAAATCAAGCACATACCAATAGAAAAAGTCCAGCCTCTGGAGTACCGTTGAGTGACCAGACTTGTACCAGTGAATTAACATTTTTATGAATCATGCAATTTAAATTATACATATTTGTTCTAGAAAACGGTTTGTATCAGTCAATATGGTCTAAGTATTTGAGATCCAGAATTTGCTTACTCATTCTATGGATTGAATTATTTATTTAGTTAAATGTGCATGCAGTGCATTCTATGTAGGAAAATAAAATGTTAATGGAAGCAGAGAATGTCTCTGCATTAAAGTGATATTTGGTGTCAACAAAATCAAATTGCATTATTTAAACACTCTTTGAGATATTTTAATGCTACGTTTTTAGTTTTGGGCATTGATAAAATTGAGACTAATGTTTTATTTGTCTATGTAGCAAAAGTTATTAAATTAGAAGGAATAGCAATGCATCATCAACCTTTGTCTAATGTATAGCATTGGATTAAATGAAAGGATACAAAGTTGCCATTTAATAGTAGTATATCTGTAATAGGCTATTTAAACTGCCAGTGTACCCAGTCTCCTTTCACAAGGGTTCACACAGCTAATTTGTAACCCAAAAGGAACAGAATAAAAATGGTAGTAAAAGTGCCCTTGACTAGATTTTGCTAGTATACCCAGTGTTGTTATGGATGACTACTCTTGTATCCTTTGAGAAAACTTGCACAGAAACCGAAGTACAGATTGAAGTCACTTAATTATAAGGAACAGATTAAACCCGACGCACATGTGCAGTTGCATTTTACAGCAGTGGAATGGGTTTTGTGGATTCACTGTCTACCATTAATTCAGAATTTAATAGTTAAAATATGTTTTCTAACCATTTGTGATTTGTCTGTTCAGACAAAGATTCTGGACATTTTTGAAATAGCAGAATGACTTTTCTTCGTGATAGTCTCTTGTGCAGGATCACAAAATTATTCAGTACAAGAAACTGCCGTGTTGTCATCATTTGGCATATCAGTCACCTTCTTTTAAATGTATGCATGAATTTTCTCTTCCACTGGTGTCAGTGAGCTTTGCCAGTTGAAATCTAGGTTTAACTTAATCAGAATGTCTCCTATATGAAGTTCAAAAATACATTTGTAGAACTGTATTGCAAACTGTACCAGTCTTTTTCAGAGTAAGAATTTAAATCCACTTAAGACAACCCCAGTGGTATCTCAGAGATATACTGAACCTTCTTCAATAAGTATCTTATGAGTAGCAAGATGGCAGTGCTGGAAGTTTTGCCAAATGCCGTGTGTTATGAAAAGTTCTGCACGTGTTTGATTTCATCAGGTTCAGTCTGATGTTTGTATGACTTCTCAAGAACAGTTTTGTAAGCGATTATCCAGTAGAACAAATGTGAGCTCATCCAGACCATAATGGAACAAAAAAAGTCTAGCCTTATTGTGTTTAGTAATTTCTTTATATCTGTGTATGAATCTTCCAGCTTAAACACTAGCCAGTGGATGCCCTGGTTAATTAGTTGAATAGATTATTCCATTTTGATGTACAAAACAAATACATTCTTCTGATGTAAACTGGGTTCACTTGTTAGCAACAGCATGCTCTGGTAAACTATAAGCCACAAATAATCTTTTCAGATAATTAACAATAGCCCGTAATGTATGCTTTGGCACATGCTCCTTGCAATATTTAATATAAATCTATCACAATCAAATGTATTATTCATGGATGCTTCTGCGAAATATCATAGCAGCCTGTGTACATCAGCAGAATTTTTTTTATTGGTATATTTTTAACAATATACAAATGTTAAATGAGTTGAAAAGTATTAACCATTTTTTGTTTTTCTAATACCAAACGACCTCTGAGTTTAGTTTCTGGTAGTTGTGCTTTAAGTCCGGCAGACAGTATTTTAGAGTTTTGAATCACCTAATATAGGCGGTAAGTGCCTTTTTACCCTTTGTTCCTCAACTAATTGTATATCAACTGTAACTTGGTTTTACTCTCATATCACCCTTTTCTTTATCTAATTTGTATTTTTTCCTCTGCCTATTCTTATTTTTAGCCTTTCCCTGTCTGTCATACATTGACTCTCTATTTCCCTCAGCTATTACATTGAACTGGCATCAATCAAGCCATCATTGTCCAGCAAACAATATTCAGGACTGAGGTTTACCCTAATAAGTAACAGGAGAGAAAGGCATATTAACATTGTATGTTATTTACTGTCATGTCTAACATAGCTATCCTATTCCTCTGTAATAAATAGGATGGGGCCTTTTATTGAGCTCCCACCCTTCTTGTCTATTATGAACTACATAATCACTGCAAAAGTCCTCCCCCACGTACCTACCTTACCATATATAGCAGCCTTTCCCTTACCGAAACATAAAAATAATAGACTGCAGACCTTTCTACTAACTACATCTGCACCTGGTTAACCCCCAGATAATTATTATGACTATTCTTTGTTACCTTGCTCTTTCTCCTAACAACTTTTCTAGTGATACATTTTTATACTTTCTACCACATAAGGCTTCTTAACTTGCTCACGTCAAAGTCTGAGTTTTTTCTCCCCTTCCATACTACTTTGCATTTCAGCTGGAGCAGACTGCTACATTAGTCTTTTCTTTGCTCAGGCTCACTCCACTCCTCTGCTTTACCCCCACTATCCCTAGTTTTATACCTATACAAAACCCTCCTCTTCATGTCATAACTCCTCCTATTCCTATCCAAACAACCTATCATTCATCTACCCCTCATCTGTCTCTAACACTCACTACTCAAGTCATATTATCTCCACCTGTCTAGTTTATATCTCTCTTCCACAGCACTCCTTGGCCTCACCTCATTGTTGACATCAATATTGCCTCATATTACACTCCTTTCTCTTTAGCATTTTGTTTCCTTTAAATATGTTATATCTCTGCAGGTGTCCTCTTTCTTCTCCTTTTAGCCTTCTCTGTACTCCACATTCCTAGCATCCCATATTCTACATACCTTTTCAAATTCCTGCTAAATGCTTTTTATTTTTTATTCTTTTTACTTCCTTCTGTGTATACATATTCCATCTATTCTCCATCACTGTTTTCAAAACTGATGTTCCTAATACACACCAAATATGCTCCTCATGTTTCTAGCCACAAAGCTACTCCTACTGCTGTCATATCTCACATGCTATATGATATCTGTTGCGCCTATTTCTCAATCTCTTGCCCTTACTCAAACTGCCTATGTCACTTTTACTATTGCTTTTGGATTATTTGGATTACCCCATCTCATTTTCAGTTATAAAATTCTTAACCCTTCTGCCAACTTATATAAGGTAAAATTTAAATTTAAGACTAACATACCAGAAACCCTCACTAGTGTATGCATATTGTAAAAATGATACAAAATGATTGAGAGAAATTAGAGGAAAAAAAAATACTTCCGCAAGAATAACGGTCAGAAGCTTCAAATTAAAATCTGTGTTCATTGATACAACAGATTTATGAAAAAACGTTTAGAGATTGAGAAACCTTGACCTGTTTGGAAAAAGAAACATCTGAGGAGGTGAGAAAATATAAACAACAAAACCAAGAGATATTTGAAAAATATAAAGGAATATGGACATGGGAAAGAATGAGAAATTTGATATGCTGCAATATTTATGCAAAGCGGAAGGCCAAATTAATCCATGTAAAGGAGGCAGTCCCAAAGATATTCAGAGAGAAGTGCTGGCAAAGGCATCCGGATATGGAAAATTTCACAATAAAAAAAAACATCACAAAGATGGAATGTAGAAAAGATTATAAGTAGCAGTTAAAATAGAAGTTGAAGTTATGGAGTGCCTACGAAGTGAAGGATTTGGTGTAGAAGGCCTAACACAGATTACAACACAGCAGGATGGAGTGAGTCCCCAAAGCAGGGAGAAACAGGAAGATCAGGAAACATCTGAAGAAGACATCTGGACATGAGAAAGAAAAAAAATTTAATATGGTGTAATATTTATGCAAAGGAGAAAGCAAAACTAACCAATACAAAAAAAGCAGCACCAAAGATATTTGAAGAGAAATACAGGCAAAGGAATCCAGATATGGAAAACCTTGCAATACAAAATATAAGAAGACAAAGAGGAAAAATAGAAAAGGAGATTAGTAATGGAGAAGTTAAAGAAATAGAAACTGAGGTCATAGAGTACCTGCAAAGTGAATGATTCAGTGTAGAAAATCTAATTCAGAAAGCACCACAACAGGATAGAGTAATGGATATCCAAATTAAGGGGAAATCAGTGGAACAGGAAGCAGTTGGTCAGGTGCCATATCAAGATATTTTGGAGCCTTCCACAGGAAACCAATATAAACATTCACTTATTCACTTGCTAGACAGCAAGGAAAGGAGCAGGAAATTGTGTAAACTCTGATGCAGCCAATGTTGAAGTGTGATAGGCCAGTGAACTCCCACATGATAGAGCAATGAATGGCACAGGATGAAGTTGGAGAATGTGCCACAGGAAGATGCTATAGAATCTTATATAGAATGCAAACAGGAAACGGAAAACAAGGAAAGGCCTCTCAGGTAGAAAATGAGCTAAGAGTTGCTTCATTTAATAGACATGGACAGATGTATCACGACCAATGAAAGAAATAGACTGCAGAAGGTTAATAAAACCCAAAAGTCAAAAGCTTGATAAAACAAATGAACACAGTAATTAGGACTGTTCATAGAAATCCATGTGATATAACAGAAGTAAACAGGATAAATTACTGTGCAGCTAAATTAATAACTGATTAAGTTCTACCACAATAACACAGGGGTAGTGAGGGACAGGAAGGGGAGAAATTGAATGCCATCATGGAAATATCGAATAGAGAAAACTATAAAGCAGTTAAATGTCACTGTTAGAATATTATAGAAGAGGGAATAGATTAACAAAAATACTAAGAAAGATAGATGTGATAATAGCTGTGTGCAGTATTCAAACAGACTAGGATCCATCATACACTATAGCAAATAAACTAAAATTTTCAGCACAGCAGAAAGACATAGATGATACACAGATATCAAGGAAAAGTACAAAATAAGCAATGTGTTGATCTAAAAAAGTTTTATAGAGAATTGGGAAATAAGGTAAAAGGAATTGAAAGACAGCCAAAAAAAGAAGAAATAGATACATACTGGGGAAGTATCTATGAAGATCCTGTGGAACATAACAAAGATGCTAAATGGATAGAAGAAGTTAAAGACTAAGAGGTTCAAAGGTACAGGGCATTAAATGGGATGAAGTAAAAGCAGAGACTTTGAAACAAAGTAAAGAAAAGCCTCTAATTGGAAAACTCCAGGCCCAGAGGCAGCACCCAATTTTTGGCTGAAAGTATTAACATCTTTGCACTAAGACTTAGCCATGAGTAAGAACTATTTATATGCACACCCTGAACAGACACTAACCTGGTTAACGACAGGAAAATAAAAGTCACAAATGCAGCCACTGCAGATAAACTCTTTTTCCAACAAACAGAATTTCAATAAAGATGAGAAAGACGGAGAAACACAGCAGGAACTATAAAACTGTTTGTTTTAATCTGGTTAGCGCTTTCACATCAGAGATGATGTTTCAGACCATAAATTTCATCAAAACGGAGTCAACTATTTACACCCTATCAATTAAAACATCATTTACAAGCTCATTAATCAATTAGGTTAATACTTTAATACATTTTATGTAGCCCATGTATCCTTACATATCCTATATAAAATGGCCTGTTTTGCTGAACTGCTAGTTTTGATGAAATTTATGGTCTGAAGAAGCATCTCTGATGTGAAAGCGTTAACCGGAGTAAAACAGTTTTATAGTTCCTGCTGTGTTTCTCTATCTTTCTCATCTTTACTAACAACAGGAAAAACAATGCTCCTACTTAAGAGTGAACATGCAAGCTACCCTAAAAATTAAATACCAATAACTTGCCTTCTGATGATGTATAAACTATACACAGGAATGGATGCTGACAGAATTTATAGTCTTTTGGAAGAAAACGCAATTGTAGCAGTAGAAAAAAAGGGCAATAAAACAAAGTCATATGGAACAAAGGGTCATTTGTTGTTAAATAGTCATAGTGGAGAACTCTAAAAAGAACAGCCTAAGTGTGGCATGGATTGACTACAAAAAAGCATTTAATAGTATTCCTCATTCATGGATAAAAGAGTGCTTAAAAATGGAAAAGATATACCCCACACTGTTCGACTACATTACAGTGACCATTAAACAGTGGAAGACAACTTTGCAATTAAGCCATGATAAAGGACAAATTGTTATCCCATAAAAATTCAAAAGGGGATATTCCAGGGTGACTGCCTGTCACCTTTACTATTCTGCTTTGCTCTTATATTTGCTGTTTACTCAACAACTTAGGCCATGGCTATAATCTGACTCCTAGAAAACAAAGTGTAAAGACTTCTCACCTTCTCTTTGTCGAATTAAAACTGTATAGCTCATTAGATGAGGAACTGAAAGCACAACTGCAAGTTGTCAAAACTTTTTCAGATGATACAAGAATGTTATTTGGTCTTGATAAATGTGGAAAAGCAACCTTTAAAGCAGGAAAACTGCAATGCCAGGAAAACATTAGTTTGGGACAAGAATGTGATATAAAAGAACTTGAGCAAGGAGGAGTGTATAAGTCTTTGGGAATTGATGAAGGATCAACAGTAAAATGCAAGCAAATGCAAATAAATCTTAGTAAGGAATACTTCAGAAGACTTAAATTAATCCTGAAAACAGCACTGACATCTAGGAAGAAAATCCAAACTATAAACCAATTTGCTCTTCTTGTCCTAACTTACAATTTTGTAGTGATTGACTGACCCCAAAATGTGTTGGATAGATTAGATAGGAAAACAAGAAAGATGCTTCATGCTCATCAAATGGTTTATAAAAATCAGTGCATACTAAGATTATATATTCCCCTTTCCAAAGGATGGATGAGCCTTCTTGAAACTGATTATATGTATAGATCTGCAATCATGGGACTCCACTCTTATCTGCTGACCTCAGAAGATCCAAACATAGTGAAAGTTTTGAAACATGAAAATAAATCTAAGATGATTTCTCTGCTTAGTCTAGCAGAAGCTTATCGGCATCAAGCAGGGATGGAAATCAAACCAGAAGTGGATAAAAATCAGGCAGCAACTGAATGTGCCAAAAAACAAAAGAAAGAATATAAGGTGAAGGATCAGATGAGAAGGCAAAAAATGTGGAAAAAGCATAAATATAGTTGCAAGTATAGAAAAGTTCTGGAAGAACCTCATGTTGATCAGGAAAGAATACAGGAATGGTTAAGGAGAGGTGGATTCAAACCAAGAGATGAAAGGTTAATATTTGTATCCCAAGATAGTGGGCTGCGTACACTTTGATTTATAAAGTCCATTGAACATGTGGGAGAAACAGAAAAGTATAGGTTTTGTAAAATCAAATTGGAAACAATTGAACACCTTGTTGCTGGTTGCGACATACTAATGGCGGAAGGACTGTATACTGAAAGGCCTAATAATGTGGTGAGACTGTTGCACTCGGGATAGTACAAACATTATGGTACTGAAGTGGCTGAAAAACACTGGAAACATGAGCCACAAAGCATCATAGGAAATTAAGTTTACATCACATGGCATCATCCATTACCAACAGTTCAAAAGACAGATGCTAGAAAACCGGATATAGTAGTCTAAGAAAAGAAGACAAGAGTAGCATTGATCATTTAAATTGCCACACCCAGTGACTGCAGTGTCTTGTGTACAGAGAGTCACAAAGTCATAAAATATCAGTTTCTGCAGGCAGAAATGAGCGCAATGTAGAAGAAAGATATCCAGACAGTTCCAACAGTAGTAGGAGCAACGGGGCTTATAAAAAATAATTTACAATCGTATTTACATATGTTACCAATACATGTAACTCCATACGAACTGCAGAAAGAGTCATTACTGGGCACATTGCAGGTGCTGTGAAGAGCACTACTGGCTGACATTAAAGACTGAAACAGTACTAATTTCATGAACTTTAATCATACTTTGACTAAGGAATGGGGTCCATTTCTGTCATGGTATTAGAAACCCAAAAGACTTAGTGAAATTAAAAAGAATATATCATGTGGTGATGTTCACCCAAATCCAGGTCCTGACTGCCTTTCTTCTCCATCCTCTCCCTTATCTACTGTAACAACCTCTACTACAAATTTGCAAATCTTATCCATGAATATTCAAGGTATAATAAACAAAGCCTCTGAAATTCCTGGATCACTCCTTACTCCCCAGACATTATTATTAGAGAAACTTGGCTCAAACCACATATAAAAGACATAAATCCCCCCCCCCCCCTGGCCATACTATCATTCGCTCTGACAGATTAAAAAGCTGGTGGTGTAGCAATCATGTTTTCTAACCAAATCTCTCTCTCTCCTATTTCTCTATCCAAATTCCTCTCTGCTGAGATCCTTGTCTCAAACAATACATTAAAGGAGCATAAAACACTGTGTAATTGCCCTATATATTCCCCCAGTAAATAATATCCCTATTCTGGAAGAGATCCTACATTGGGTATCTAGTTCCATTTCTCGTCAAATAATAAATCTTGTTGATGTCGATATTAACTGGCAAACCTTCACACAAGACTACCTTCCATTTGTATCAATTTATATGGTTTCAAACAACTCTTGAATTTCCATACTCACTTCAACAAAGTTAATAGCACTGGGTCTACTCTGGACCGTATCCTAGTCTCAAATTCAAACCTTTATGACACTCCATAAGTCCTCCAAGAACTCCCTCAGTGATCACCATCCCACCTATGTTCAGAGACAAGAAACTCACCATATCAAATAGCACCTTTATAAAGACTGCAGTAACCTCTCAAATTTCAATTCTAAGATCTTTAACAGCATCCTTCATAACATTATTTGATCCATTCTCTATTCCCTACCACTGGACAATGCTACTCTAAAATTTAATACAATATCTCTGGACATTCTCAATAGCTTTGCTCTTATAAGAAAAAAGAGAGTTATATGATTGTCACTATTGTGACACCCCAACCCCACATGCAAAAATGGGAAAAACTGTTTGAGGATGGATGGATTCACCCAATCACCCTGGCTATCCCCTTCTAGTAGACAATTAATGTATAAGAGTAACGAAGCTTGGGTGAACTGGCAAAATACAAATCTCAAGCTGAGCTTCAGACCTACAACAAACAAGTTACTGCTAAGAAATATTATTACTTCATCCCACAGGATAACCAAAATCACAACTCCTCCAAATTTTGGTCCACTATCAAAAAATATTATACCCTGGAACTCCTAGCACTCATAACCCTTGTCCATACATCTTGCCCTTAGAAAGTGCTTCTAAATATAACCCCCACTTTATAGACTCAATAGGCACTCTGACCCAAAATTCCCTACAGAATCCTGCCACTCCTGACAAACTTCAAAGCTCTAACAATGCCATTTTCAACCTAAAATCTTTCTCTGCTTCCTATATAAAAATGTATTGCACAAACTTAAGCCCTGTTTACCTTCTGTAAACAATCTCCCATATGAATATCTAAAGATTGCTGCCCCCTCTATTGCCTACCCAATCTCTATCTTGATTAATCAATCCATTCCTGAGTCATATGCCCCATATGTCATATGTAAAAAAGTTACATCATTCCTCATAAAGGGGGAACTTCTACTGAAATAAGAAATTTCTGACCAATTGCAATCTTGTCCCCTCTTTCCAAGATCTTAGAAAAATGTATTCATAAACGTTTATAATACGTAGTCCAAGAAAATCTATTAACCTCTACCCAACATGGCTTTCATCCAGATCATAGCAAAACATCTGCCTTTGTTCTCTTTTTGATCCACGTCATTAAAGCCAGAGATAACATACAATTAAGTTTCTTCTGTTTGTTTCAATCTCACTAAAGCTTTCAATACAGTCTCACACCAAACTACTCTCAAAAATGTATGCTTTATATTTTTCCAGTACAGCTGTTCTTGGTTCTTTGGTTACCTATCTAATTAGCTACAGTCAGTTAAATGCCTCTCTAACTTACTCATCTTTTCTCCCAGTTAATATAGGTGTCCCACAAGGCTCAGTACTTGGCCTTCTCATTGTTAACATGTTCATAAATGATCTACATACATCCTCCCAACAAGCTGCATTTATACAATCTGCAGATGACTCCACTGTCATTTGCCCCAGCTAGAAGTCCTTCCTAGTTGCAGCCTCTCTCTCAACAGGCCTTTAACGCTGTTGAAAACTGGCACAATGCCAATCAGCTTTTCCTAAATACAAGTAAAAAAAATTGCTCTTTTCTCCCAAAATCCTAAACACATATAAGACACCTTTAAAATATTCTCTCTCAACAATACTGAAATAGAAGTTGTACATCACATAAAGTTACTTGGTGTCATAATAGAGGATGAACTGAAGTTTGATCTTCATATTCAAAAGTGCATAAAAATAACACACTAAAAACAGGGCATGCTGTATAGATCAAAAAGATTCCTTAACGACTCCTCAAGAGTTACTCTAGCCAGTACCTCCTTCCTTCCTTTGCCATTATATGCCTCACCCCTTTTCACCAACATTCAGATCTTCCTATGATCAAAACTTGAGTTTTGCTTTAAAAAAGTAAAATATGCAGCTAGTCATACAACTCGCTTCACTGCCAGCTATTTCAAGTCCTCATCCTGCCCAGAAACCAGCACCATTCTCAACCTTTACCTCCCGAATCGCGCTATTTTCTCCACTGAGAAACCCCTCTTTGAAATCCATAAACCAAAAAAAAAAAAAATCTATCGTTCGCAGCCTATATTCCTACTCAGTAGCCATGGTCTGGAACATTATTCCTACAAATAATAGAGCAATGCCTTGTAGTTACATATTCACACAATCTCTAAAGCGATTTCTCATTAGCTCCTGGTTCTATACATTTATTTATTTATTTATTTTTATTTTACATTTGTTAACCGGGAGAGTCCGACTGGATACATGTCCATTTTCAGCGGAGGCCCGGGGAGAAAAGCTCCAAGTACATAACAGACATATGAACATTGTTAATGCAAAAAAAGGAAGATAGTTGAGTTCTAAATACAATATAAAGATACATCACATCTTGGGAAAAAAAAAAAAACAGCAGCAGCATATAAAAAAAACATAGGTCAGTTACAAAGGCGAGGCGCCTTGTTAAAAAGCGGTTAAGGATAGTGAGGTAAGAGAAGGGTAAATGATAGTGGTTAATCAGGTTTGGAACAGGGACATTGCCAGAGAGTATTGAGATGGGGTTTAAGCTTTTTTTTGAATTGGAGTAGTGAGGGTTCTGAGGTGAGCATGGTCGGTAGGGAGTTACACATTTTACCTACAAAGTTTGAGAATAGAGAATCCCCAGCAGAATTATTGGCTTTGGTAGTTTGAGCTAAGATCTTATTGGAGGAGCGTAAAGATTGCAGGTTAATATAGGGGTGAATGATGTTTTTCAGAGCTGGTGTTTTCTCTGGGTGATACAGTATCTGGTGAGCCGTTTTGAGTTGGTTGAAATGGAGTTGGCTGGAAAACTCTAACCACCCTAGTTGCTTCAAGTTAGTGCAGTGGTGCGTTCTAAAGGTGGAATTTGTGGCAAATCTAGCTATGTGATTGTAACAAGAAGCAAGTTTGTTAAGGGTTGTCTTGTTTAGGTTTGTAAAGAGGGGGGAGGCATAGAAAAGAGTTGATAGTAGGTGTGTGCTGGCAACTGTAATTTTAGCGTGAGGAGTGAGAAAGTGTTTTACTTTATAGAGAGAGCCAAGCTTTTTATTGACAGTTTTGATGGTAAGATTGAAATGGGTGTCAAATTTAAGGGCGTTATCAATGGTAACACCTAATAGCTTTGTGTGAGCTTCTGGTGATATAGTGATTCCATTGGAGGATGTAATAGAGAAGGTGGGGGGAAGAGTCTTGTTAGTGGGTGAGAAAGTAAGTAGTTTTGTTTTGTTGGGGTTGAGAACTAGTTGTCGACTTGAGAACCATTTTTCTATTAGGTTGAAGGTGTCTTGGGTTGAAGCAGTGAGGTCTGCTAGGTTGGAGGCAGTGCTGATGATAGTCGAATCATCTGCATATTGAATGCATGTGGCATGGGGGGGGTGATTGTGGGCAAGTCATTAACAAAGATGGTGAAGAGAAGAGGGCTAAGAATAGATCCTTGGGGAACTCCAAGTGTAACAGGTAGGCATGTAGATAATTTGTCCTGCCATAGAACAGCCTGTTGCCTACTGGACAGGTAGGATTGGAACCATTTCAGCGTGGAATTGCTGAGTGATAGTTTTTTTAATGTATGGAGTCATACAACTCGCTCCACTGCCAGCTATTTCAAGTCCTCATCCTGCCCAGAAACCAGCACCATTCTTAACCTTTACCTCCCGAATCGCATTACACCTGTATTACACCAGGCCGACACTACCTGCTAGTCCTAAGTTCTCTCCCATCTCTTCCTTTTTCCCTCCTCCTCCCTTCTCTTTCCCTTGCTCTTCTTTTCCCCTTTCCTTCCCTTCCCTCTCTTATTAGCCAAAGCACCAGTTACTTCTCCAAAAGCTCCCTACTTTAATTCCATTTCTTAATCTCCCAAACTGCAAAATCACTTTTTCTTAGTCTTTTGCCCATATTTAAAATGCTTAACATTTTTATCCTTGGTTATCACTATTTATTTCACTTTACTAGGTGTTCTGTATGCTACATTTGTTTTTGATGATTAGCGATCAGCAGTATGGTTTCATGCCGGGAAAGAGCACTACAGATGCAGTGTTTGCTCTGTGAGTGTTGGAGAAGTACAGAGAAGGTCAGAAGTAGTTGCATTGTGTTTTTGTAGACTTAGAGAAAGTATATGATGTTGTGCCTAGAGAGGAGTTGTGGTATTGTATGAGGAAGTCGGGAGTGTCAGAGAAGTATGTAAGAGTGGTACAGGATATGTATGAGGGTAGTGTGACAGCGGTGAGGTCTGGTGGGAGTGATGGATGCAGTTAAGGTGGAGGTGGGATTACATCAAGGATCAGCTCTGAGCCCTTTCTTATTTGCAATGGTGATGGACAGGTTGACAGACGAGATCAGACAGGAGTCCCGGTGGACTATGATGTTTGCAGATGACATTGTGATTTGTAGTGAGAGTACGGAACAGGTGGAGAAGACCCTGGAGAGATGGAGATATGCTCTAGAGAGAAGTGGAATGAAGTTCAGTAGGACTAAAACAGAATATGTGTCTGTAAATGAGAAGGAGGGTAGAGGAATGGTGAGGATGCAAGTAGTAGAGGTGGTGAAGGTGGATGAATTTAAATACTTGGAATCAGTAGTTCAGAGTAATGGTGAGTGTGGAAGAGAGGTGAAGAAGAGAGTACAAGCAGGATGGAGTGGGTGGAGAAGAGTGTCAGGAGTAATTTGTGACATGAGTACCAGTAAGAGTGAAAGGGAAGGTCTATAAGAGGGTAGTGAGACCAGCTATGTTATATGGGTTGGAGACAGTGACATTGACAAAAAAGGCAGGAGTTAGAGCTGGATGTGGCAGAGTTAACGATGTTAAGATTTGCACTGGGTGTGATGAGGGAGGTCAGGATTAGGAATAAGTATATTAGAGGGTCAGCCCAGGTTGGAAGGTTTGGAGACAAAGCCAGAGAGGCAAGATTACATTGATTCGGGCATGTGCTGAGGAGGGATGCTGAGTATATTGGGAAAAAGATGCTAAGGATGAATCTACTAGGTAACAGGAAAAGAGGAAGGCCTAAGATAAGGTTTATGGATGTGAGAGAGGACATGCAGGTGGTTGGTGTGACAGAGCAAGATGCAGAGGACAGGAATAAATGGAAACAGATGATCCACTGTGGTGACCCCTAACGGGAACAGCCAAAAGAAGAAGATGATTACTGTATGATTTTCTGATCTGACTTTATTTATCTTGTATGTTGATTCTGGTATTTATTACTGCATTTCACGTGATAATGTTACGTAATTATTAATTGAACTATGTATGTTCGAGCTTTTCTCCCCGGGCCTCTGCTGGAAATGAGACTCATGCCCAGTCGGACTTTCCTGGTAAACAAATGTCAAATAAGTAAATAAAAAAAAAAAAATGTGTAATATTTTACAGCATCCAGCAAGAAACTCTCATGGCCTGATGGTTGGATCCACATTTTCCATTTCATCTGACATGAGATTCACTCTTTGCATATATCTTATATGTATTCATCTTTCTTTTTCCACCAGACAACTTTTTTAATTGGTGTTTTATTTAATACTTTTATTATTTTGACAATGCCATAGCAGGCTGTGTACAGTTATTGGAATACAGCTCTTTTCAGTTCCTATAAAATATTTACTCAAGTCTCCCATAGGGCACAGCCGCCTTCACTGAAGTTCAGATATGTTTTAGGGATAGTGTACATCTTAGGGATAGTGTATCAAATTTAAATGCTCAGATTCCTTCTATAAATTTTGTGAAACTTCACCTAAGAGAATTCATATGATTTCATCAGTATTAGCATGGCTTATAGATTGAGATTATCCAATAAAATAAATGTTGACATCATCATATTTGTTCTCTGAATTTATGCTTCTGTCATTGTAGATAAAATTTTATGTTCAGTAAACACTGACAGCCAGTCTCTGAACTTAAGCGTCTGCCATTGCAAGTAAAACCTTATGTTCAGCAAAAGCAATTTTTTTGAATATGTTTTTATTAATTTTAAAACACAATAACGAGTATAGTAACAAGAAAAAACAAAGTATATACTGTGTCCATAACAACTAAAAAAAGCAATATACAGAGGAGAATACTTAATATTTCTTTAACAGGTTAGACAATTTTGTTCAAGCAATTAAATGATGAGTTGCATTGTTAGTCTGTGTTTTTATAGTAGCAATCTCATTCTTACAAATGTATTCCACAAGACAAATAAACTCAACTTTAAAGACAGGAGTAGATTGAAATTTCCAATTTTTAGTAACAATTTGCCTTGCTATAGAGAGGATGGACCATAGTAAAAATGTTTGGTTTTTAGGAATGACTTCAGGAACAGAAACATTGAAAAGGATAAGGGAGTCAGAAATTATACAGTTGTCATTCCACAGAGCTTTACAAATATAATTAAAGTCTAACCAAAATGGGGAAAGTATTTTGCAATTAACCATATTTATTCAGTCAACATTAGGGTGTCCACATCTCCAGCATTTCATTTAATATTTCTTGTACATTATTGCTAGTCTGTGTGTGATGAAAAAACATCTATGTAAAAATGCCCAGAACAGGGAGGATGTGGATTTCTTCGCCGACTGTAAAATTTATTTTTTTATCTTTTTCTGAGAATACTTGTTTATTAACTTCACTTAAATAATTCCAAAAAGAAACATCTGTTTTGCTAAAATCATTTCTGAGAATTTGATAAAATAACAGATATGTACGAAGTTTTCTTGGTGAGCTATTAATTGTTGAGATAAAATCCAAGATTTTTAAGTTACTCTTATATGCCTCTAATGAGGGTACAAGGTTAGTATGTATAAAATCCTTACAAGTTTGTATTTCTGGCCAATTGCAATTTTGCACACTATATTAGCTGATCAAATAGTCTGCAGAACTTATTTTATTGGCTGAGAGAATTTGATTCCAATATAATAGGTCATCCTTCTTAAATTCTAACATTTTCTGAGTATCAAAAAATATCAAGCATTCATTTGTTTAAGTAATATGAAACATAATAAATTCTTAATTTATTAGAAAACAAACTTTTTAAATAATGGCAATATTTGGTTTAAAAGAGGTGTGAGAACAGGTTTTGACCTTTCATTTTGAATGTATATTTTTAAAATCCTTATGTTTGTATCTATTTGAGTATATGGTTCAAGCAATGTCCTATTACTATTTTAGAAGTAAGGTTTCGTGTATTGATTCCCAATATGATGTATAAGAAGTATTATTCCAAAGCAACACTATGTTAATAAATGCAGAGTTTAAATAAAAATCAATATTTGGAAACCCTATACTTCCTTTATCTGAGCTTGTGGTGTGCCAAAGAAGAGGGATTCTTGTTGTTTGGTATATCAAAGGAAGTTGAGTAATGAGCTAGTACTTTTCTGTTTAATTTTGAAAGGTGGGGGAATTATTAGAGCTTGGTCAATAAGTACGATTTTAGGTAACAGTATAATTTTGATTAAAGTTAGTCTGTCTTCAAATGTGAAGAAGTGTCCATTCCAACTGTCAGACTAGTATTTCAGTTTATAAGTTGTTGGTAATTGGATGCGAGTGATTTTTTTTTTTTTTATAATTAGATTCAGTAATGATGCCTAGATATTTAATGGGTGTGCCCTCCTAGTTTGTCTCTTTGATTGTTTCATAGTAACATTTGCATGCACTAGAAGTGCCTGAGTTTTGTTGTGATTGAATTTTAGACCAGGGATGTTTGCAAAGAAGTGTAGATTATGTAATAGGTGATCTACTGAATTTTCAATATCATTAGATGGTAACAGTTCATCAGCCAACAGTTGTACCTTGGGGGATAATTTGTCTGACACGTTATATCCTTTAACACTGTCATTACTTATAACATAATTTGCAAGAGGCTCAATAGCCAGGGCAAAGAGTAATGGGGAGTGGGGGCACCCCTATTCAGTACCTCTTAATATTTTGAATGGGCTAGATAGATAAGATACAATCTTTGCATAGGCTATGGACTTTTCATGTAGTTTTTTGATTAATCCTATGAAGTTTGGGGAGAAATTGTATTTGTTTAGAGCTTTAATCTGATATGGCCAACTTAGGGAGTTGAAAGCTTAATCTATATCAAGGCTTAAATAGAAAGCTCATTTTTTTTGTTTGCCAAGTCAATTAAGGACAGTAATCTAATTACATTGTCTTGTACATTTCTGTTTTTCATAAACCTGGTTTGGTCTTCATGAATTAATATTGAAAGAATATTATTTAATCTGTCTGCTAAGATCGGAATGTCTTGTAATCAATGTTAAGCAAAAAAAATTGGCTTGTATGATGTGCAAATGTTGGGTTCTATTTAGTTTTAGGATGGGAGAGGTGATGGAATATTTCCATGAGGAGGAGATGTTTGCTGTAGTTTTAACTTCTTGGAATGCATTGAGTTAGATTTTCAAGATGTTATCAGGTTAAGAGTTTATAAAATTATAAAATTAAAATTGTAATGTCTGGAAATAGGCCATCCAGCCCTAGTGCCTTTTTTGTGTTAAGATTTTTTATTTGTTCTTTTAATTCTTTAAAGGAAAAGGGTTTGTCTGTGTTATTGATATTGTGTTTGGTTAGCTTCTTTTGAATATTATTAGCAAGAAATGTGTCCATATGTTTATCACTTGTAGATGAGTTAGTATAAATATTCGTGTAATGGTTTTTAAAACATATGATATCATTTTAGATCTGTGACTTTGGTCTGGTTACCTCTAGTGTATATTATTTCTTTTATATGACTTTTTAAATTCAAATATTTAGATCTAATTGCAATCCTATGTATACTCTTGGGATTGAGTAGGATTGTAAACTGATATTCCTTGTGAAGTTTACATATGTCAGCTAATGCAGATTTGTCATTTGATGATTTAGTTTTAGTTCATCAATTTCTTTTTGTATATCTACTAGTTTTGTATCCCACTCTTTCCTTTTATTTATATACCATTGTTTGGTGACATTTTGAGGGGCTTAGACCTTATGGTATCAGTGGAGGACAAGATACAAGTAAAATCACTTGCTAATAGTAACTCACCTTTAGTCCCAAAACTGAGTATCAAATAGGTGTTTCCAAAAGTGTTCATCTTTTTATCTAGTTTTCGTATGTCTAAAGCAAACAAACCATCATTGCTTGAGTATGAGTCAACTATTTCTGGAATTCTCATTGATTTTATGTGTAAAATTAGGATACTGCTTCTTTTGTGGTTGTAGGTTTGACTTAACGAAATCTTATAATCTTTAAAGGTTAATTTGTTTAGATCTTCTTTTGTTAAGCAGGATTCCTGAATGAATGCAAAATCTGCTTTATGTAGCATTAAATATTTGTTGACACTATTCCTTTTCATGGGGGTGTTCAGCCCATTGACAATACATATAATGTTAAATATTTGATGGAGTTGCTATTATAAGTAAAATTGAAAAGTGCTTTCGTTGAGTCATTGACAAATTTACATTTTTCAAAAACTGTTATGGACAATTTAAAAAAATCTAAATTTGAAAATAAACTGCATGAATAAACTATATGCAGACTTGCTATATCTCTCAGAGAAGCCACAAACTAACCCTCTCATGACACCTAGTTTGAATTCCTAGTTACTGCAGGTTAATAGCAAGCAGAAGGGAAACTGTGTATATTAAAAACATACAAAAGGAGAAATTCAGTTTAATATACTATCTCTGCATGACCTAAGAACATAAAGCTGTATACATTTTTTTAATTATTTTTATTTAAACAGACTAAGATAAATTGATTAATCCTTGTTGTTTGTTGCTATGAGTAAATACAGGATTATAATGTCATTAAAGCAGACAGGAAAATATATGCATTTAAAACTGTCACTGCCAGAAACATATTTGTAATTCTTACTTAAGTATACATGTAATTCAGATTAAATAAATCACGATTTACAGTATAAAATATGCTTATAAGACTTTGTAGATAGAAAATAATTGCTAAATGAATGAAAACATAATTCAAGCAATCATTCTTGCATCTAATCAGCTGTTAGAGTTCAGTGAAGAGAGACAGATTCATAGGTCATGCCTACTTCCTGGAAGACAGCACAGATGGTTTCTCATGAGTCTGTGAGCTAATTGAAGCCTTTAGAAACTTGAGCTCGTCACAAAAGTTGTCAAAATTCTATCCAAAAATAAGTAGGTAGGAATTTTCTAGTGAAGCTTTTAAGCATAACTTGTAAACTGATGAATATTTAAAATAAAGGCTCCAAATTACCAGCCATACACAGCTACAAGATATATTAGCTAGAGTAGATGTTCAGTTAGGTAGTAAATCTATATATAATAATAAAATGTCACCACTTTCTTTTTACTTATTTAACAGTAACACCGTAAGCATTTCTCTCTCCTGCAGTGATTAAATATTATGACACTAGGACTAAAACAGAAAGGGAAGTCACATACATGAAGAAATAAGGATGGGATATAAAAGAAATATATATAAATATATGAAATGAGTAAGTGATTTTATACCATTTCACTAGTGCTATGCCATGTATATAAAGAGATAAAACTATAAAAATGTTTGCAGTTGGATAAGATTTTTATTTATTTGAATTTTAAGTAATATATATTATTTATAACGTTAGCGTTGTTGTGGGAAAGATAATAGGAGAGTAAAGTTATATTACCTTCTGTGCATGAGTCCACATTAGAAGGGAGAAAACAAAAACTTTCATGACATATGAAGTTAAGTATAATCATTTGTCCCTGGGTTTCGTTTTTCTTTAGTAGTCCTCTCATTTTTGAAGCTTGTCTTTTTAAATTCCTTGGGGAATCCATGGGTTCATGCTGACTTAAAAGGTTCTTGTTTTGGACAAATGTGGATGCTTCTTCAAAAGAGTCAAATGTTTTCTTTTTTTCTGGCATGGATAGTCTTATTCTTGCTAGGAATACGAGTTGTGCTTTGATTCCTTCCCTTTTTAATGATTTTATGAGAAGGACACATGGTCGCTTCTTTTGGATATTACAAGGGGTCAAAAGTAATTGTGATACCTGATAGTTTGGTCAGTAATTTTTAATGGAGCAAAGGACCAGGCAGTTCTTAAAACAAGGTATTTGTCTTGAGTGGCAATAAATCTTACAATAATAGATCTTGGATGGCTGTTTTTACTGGATACAGAAGCTGTAATTAAATACCTGTGCACCCTTTCTATCCCAAAGGATAGTGTTTCAGGTAGGTTTAGGATTTTAGGAATCCAAGAAGTCAGGAAATTAATCATATTGTCCCCCTCCACCTGCTCCGGGATGCCATAGATTCTTATATAGTTTCTCCTGGTTCTCTTCTCAGTGTCGTCTATCTTTTCAATGAGTCTTGTGTTTTCTTGAAGAAGAAAGTCTATGTTTTTCTTCTTTTTCTGTTGACCTGTAGTCTGTAAATGTTACAGAATCTTTAAAAGCAGAAATCTGGGTAATTTGTTGTTTAAGGACTTAATTTAATAAGGTGATTTGTTTGGTGGCATCTTCTTTTATATTGTCCACTTTTAAGTTTAATTTGTCTGTTTTACCCACCAAGTCTTGAACTGTAATAAGGATTGCATGTATTTCTTTCTTCAGTGGAGTTTCTTGCTGAGAAAATTTGGGACTGCTCATCTTCCTTTGTAAATGTGGTTTCAATGTCCCTTGTATTCGAAAGTTTGACAGAAAAATATAAAAATTTTGGCTTAAAAATTACACTAACTTGTAGCTTACGACTTCCAGAAGCTGATTTTAGTAGTTTCAGATTTTTGTGAAATTAAATAAAAAATCCTGTCAGGAAAAAATGAAGACTGCAGAGCTCAAGAGCTTTGCTGCTTTCACCTTGCCTTCCAAGCCATGCCCCTTAACAACACTGCAGCAAACAAATATTAATATTCACTTTGGGTCAATTATTTTCAGTTCCAGAAGTACTGATCTAATTTTTTTTCTCTTAAAATTAAAGCAAGTTATACTTATCTATTTAAGAGCACTTTCAACAAAAGAATATGTTCTTTGAGTGCAGTTGGTGGTGGTTCATTCCCCAAAGGCATGAGTTGTTGAATTATTGCACCAGTGATATAGGCCGACTCCTCACATGCAAGTCACATTTTACAGCTCCAAACCCATGAAGTGTCCTGATTTGGTGTTTTAGAGTGCACATTACATCCCATAACTGTTTTATTATAACTCCTTTGTTATAAAATATTGGCGTTTTTATCACATATTAGCATTTCTTTGGAGTGTCATGTCATGGCATTTCTACTGCCAAAATGCAACTACTGTTTTTTTTTTAACAGTTTAAGCATGTACTTTGTTTAATAATTAATCAATCCAAAAAAAAAATACATGTAGCTTGTTTGCAACATGGTAGTGGGTTGCGTTATGAATAGCCTTCATTTTCTCTGGTGAAGAAATTCAGCTGTGAATATCCGGTTATTGTGCAGCAAGTGTCCCAAACATTCAGTCTACCAAACTGAAATTTCATTTTTTTCATCTTCCTTTCCATAATCTTGTAATCTTTGCAGTGTTTTAAGTAAGTTACTGAAATTTTAGCTTCTCATCTTTGAAATAATTAGCCGGCTTTCCAAAAATAAAGCTACATTCAAATCCTTAAAAATGTTTTTCTTTATTTCTTGAAAAAAAGGAATGTGCAGAACTTGTATTAAATGATTAGACTATTATACACAAACTCCTGTATCTATTAATGACCATTTTTTTGAATAATCAATTAATACTTATTTAAAAGATGCTGCCAGGTCTATTGCAGGAGACATGTTCCAGCACTTAATAAGGCCTTCATGGTCCTCACCGCATTTTCTAGACAGATGATGTGTCTTAGTACTGCAAACTTAATTTATGATCCGTTTATAATCACCAAAAATATGTATGGCATTGTTTATTAAAAAAAAGGACAATTAAAGTGGACCAATTTTTGTACTTCACTTGACTGGTATTACCATTTCTTTTGAGACTTTCTAGCTCCTTGAGCCTTGTTTTCTTTCACTGCAAATTCCTACTTTTTCAAAATGTGGATGTCACATCCTGATTGATCAAGTTGAGTGGAATGTGGCTGAAAGTGTGAGCAAGACAGCGCGGGGTGGGGTGGGGGTGGGAGATGCTAATAAACAAAGGTGTTAAGATATGAGAAAGTGATTGGAGAAAGAGGTACAGCTGTTTTTTTTTTTTTTACTGCAGTCACTTGTACTGTACTGTATAAATCATCTTTCTGATTGCAGTGTTGTTGATGTTCTTACAAATGTTGTTTTATTCAAAGATAAGCTCACCGTCATATTCTATCACAAGCTAGTATTTCAGCAAAGGTTAATATTTTCCTTGTTAAGACTTAGTGGGCACAATGCCTTCATTTCAACTATTACAAATATGATTTCTGGTGTGTGCAAATGACATAAAATCCATCTGCATGTACCACTATCACCCTCTATTTGCTATGAAGTGTATATTTAAGTCTGTAGATAAAATGTTGCTTATGATGTAGTGATGTTCCCTACAAGTTGTCTTTATGTATAATATTGTTAGCTGGACTTGTCTGCTATGCACTTTGTCACTATCAACAAATTTTATTAATTATGTGTCTGCTATGCACTTCATCTATATGGCAGATTAACAGGTTTCCTATTTTATAGGAGGTATGTTTGCTACTTCTGACTGTTGAGCTTTTCTTCCCTAGCCTGCATTTAAAATAGGCAATCCAGTACCAAAAGAAAAATTATTTAAAACAAACCTTCAGAAAACATATGCACATATATGTGTGCATATGTATACGCATAACTGACATAAGTATTTACTGTTAAACATATTTTCTACTTTACGATTTTTGGTCATCTTTCCAAACAAAAGTGTTACTAGGTCTGTGCACAATGCAGTTAAAAAATAATAAAAAAAATAAATAAACTTTACTGTAAATGAAGCTGTGCATGTGTTTATCTTTCACAGGTACAATGAATGTTTGGAACATGTGAAATACTTAATGCGTTGAGAAGACTGCCAGTAAATGCTGATAATATGTGCAGCTTTGGAATGACTGTTGTTTTCCTTTACCATTACTTTCTGCATCTACAACATTATTATGCCCTGTGAGGCTATGAAGGGCACTTACACATGTAAACTAGAATCGTTATTCACTTTAGATCACACCATTTACTGCTTTTACAGTTGCATAACACATTCTCCTCACCATTGTCATTAAATCTTCATGCACTTCTCCGAGTATGTTTCCTGTTTTTTCTGGTTTAGCTATGTATTTAATTTTTTTTTACTCATTGGTCATAAAATTAATTCACAGCAATAGCCTGTCATAGAATCCACCACAGTATTGTTAAGTTGCCTAATTAAATCTTGGAACCAGAGCACAGATTTCATCAAATAAAATAAGTCTCTAGTTTTGTTACGCATAAAGGCAGCTGTGAACTATCTAGCAATATAACTGAATTAAAGGGCAATAATATGTTTGCATAAAGAATAAGAAAATATATTACTAATTACTGCAATGAATTATGGGGATTCATTTGTTATATACATGTCTGTAGGCTTTTCTTAGTGAATATGGCAATATTGCAGAAAAAAATCTCTATTTCTACTAATTATTCATGAGAATAATTTATGGGTCCTAGCAAATAGACAAATTAACAGTAAACAATAATTTCCTGTGGTTGTATCGTATGAATATTTATGAGCTGTTTTGTATTAAACTATGGGGTGCCTTTATTAGTATGCAACGTGAACTGCTACAGATCCGAACAAGTGAGTGACTGCAATGCATTTCGTCATCAGTATCAGACAGACTGAAGATGTTTTTATTAAAAACTTTATTTTCTGTAAACATAAAAAAGCATACACTAAAATAAAATTGCTACACGTTTTCACAATTAAAACATGCTGTTTGGGGTACATTTTAGAAATAGTGACTGTACTATACTGTATTTGTTACTAAAATATCACATTTTGCTTATATATATATATATATATATATATATATATATATATATATATATATAATTTATTTATTTATTTTTAACCCTGGAAATAAGAGGGAAACAAATGCATGACAGACACACAGGTATATTAATTTGACAGCAGTAGATTTGAATGCAGTTTGCTGAGTAATACAATGGTTTGCTTGAAAATTTAATGTAAATTCTCTATTCTGAGATTACTGATCTATTCCATCTTATGCATGAGTATGGGCAATATGCCTTTAAATGTGCCCCATGTCTGGAAAACTCCCACACTAGGGAGGAGAGCTTACTTGGTGTATTGGCATGTATTACGGAGTCAATCATCAATTTACTGTACTTACATAAGGAGGCAGTCTGGAAGGTTATAAGCTGCAAATGAGTTACTCAGTTAGAAGTTCAGCATGGGATAATACAGTGGCTTTACTGGCAGACCCAAGCAATCCAGAATTCAACACACCCAGCTCAAACATCTTGTGAATGTGACTAAACTTGTGTAAAATCATCTTTTGTTGATGCTGAAGCTGAGAAGAGGGCCTAGCATAGCCTGCAGCAGTGACTCATTGTAGAAGCAGTCTGTTTGCTGAATGGGCTTTCTGGAGTTTTATGATGGAGATAGCCTTAATGTAGTATTTGTTTCATTTGCTGAAAGCCAGTTGAGCTGCAAGTTTGTCATTTTCCCTGAGAATCTATACAGTAAGCTTGAGATTTTATCATAGAATTCCTGCCTTTATTTTTTTTTTCCACATACTTACGCTGGTCGACAGTGTAGACAGGGATCCTGTTGCCTCTTGTAATGCCTCTGCTGCCATGTGGATTCTCTGTTTAAGAATTTCTTGGTTTACTTTCTCCAAACCTTCTGGGTTTCTAATATTATTACAGGCAAGAGCCTCATTCTTAAGTCAGGGTGTGATTAAAGTTCATGAAATTAGTAGTGTTTCAGTCATTGGCCAAAAGTGCTCTTCACGACACCCACAATGTGCCCAGATTTGACTCCTTTCTGTAATTCATATGGAGTTACATGTATCAGTAGTATATCTAAATATGACTGTAAATTATTTTTTTATTACACCTGTTGCTCCTACCATTGGAACTGTCTGGGTATCTTTCTTCCACATCGCTCTCATTTCTGCCTGCAAATCCAGGTAGTTTACGACTTTGTCTCTCTCTACGTAAGACACAATCATTGGATATAGCAGTCTCAAAGATCAATGCTACTTTTTTTATTCCCTGAACTACTATATCTGGTTTTCTCTCATATTTTTTTGAACTGTTGAAAATGGGTGATCCCTTATGATACAAACTTCATTTTATGTAATTCTTTGTGGTTCCTGTTTCCATTTTTTCTGATTTACTTCAGTACTGTAGTGTTTGTCCAATTTCCAATGCATCAATATTGCTACATTGCCTTTCAGTATATAGGCCCTCTGCCATGAGTGTATCTCATCCAGCAACAAAATGTGCCATTATTATAGGATCATAGGAAGTTACGAGGGTATTGGCCCCTGAGGCCCTTATAAGCCTAGCCAAATGTTTAGCTCATGTTCAGACAAGTCAGCACCTAAAGCTCCTGTCCAGCAGGGACACAGGTGGATTCTCAGGGGTGTATTTTCTGTTTCTTATCCAGTTATTCTGTTGTACTTAAAAAGCGGTTTTGAGGTACTCTGCATGATGTGGAAAAGGAGACTTTTCCACAGATGGAGGAGTCTCTTGGACACAAAACCGTCCCTCCAACAAGTCCTACTGATTTCACAGACCAGGTGGAGGTCGCACGTGTAGGTTACTCGAGTGGAGCTTGACTTGCAGATGTGCAGCAGTCCCATCAAGGCGGGGTCTGAGAGCACTTTGTATGCCAGACAGAGGTCACCTCTAACCTTTCTTCTTTTGGTTTCAATTAATCTCTCCTTAACCATTCCTGCATAAAATCCTGATCAACATGAGAAGATTCCAGAAGATCTCTGTACTTGCCACAATATTTATGCCTTTTCCACATTTCTTTCCTTCCCATTTGATCCTTCTCCTTGTATTTTATTTATTTACTTTACATTTGTTTACTGGGTATGTCCGACTGGCCCAATGGCCCTTTGTCAGCAAAGACCAGGTGAGGAAAGCTCCATTACAAAAACACATTACAAACAATACAAGAACTTGACAACAATCAGGAATAGATAACTTTCGTAAATATAAGTAGTAAATAATTTATCCATAAACAATAAAAATTTTATAGAGTAATATAAAGGGGAAAAGAATACTACAAATAAACTAGCATCAAATAGCTTGTGCTGTCATGGAGAAATGACTGATCAGTAGATCAATATCATTGTGTTTATGAGATACATTTATGGTATGTGGACAAGACTATGACTGATAGTTGCTATGCTAGTGTTACTTATTCTAAACAGTTATAGCTAAGGCATTATTGAGGTGAAGTACAAGAAGGAGGGAATATGATATATTTTTTATTTTGTGTTTTAGTACATCAGTTGCTGTCTGAAATTTGTCTTCTGGTTTAACTTCCTTTTCTACTTGACACCTTTTAGCTTCTGCTAAAGTTTCACTATATTTGGATCTGGTGAGGTCATTAGATATGTATGCAGTCCCACATAAGTGATCAATTTCTAGGAGGCTCATACCTCCTTGAGAACAAGGCATGTTTGTCTATATATATATATATATATATATATATATATATATATATATATACACACATATGTGTGTGTGTGTGTGTATACTCTGATTTTATATATCATGGGATAAGCATGAAGCATTTTTGTTGTTTTTATGTTCAACTGATCCAATACGTTTTGGATCCATTCACCCCAAAACAGTATGAAAGAACAGGAAGAGCAAATTAGTTTATAGCTTAAACTTTATTCCTAGTTGTCAGGGTAGTTTTAAGTATTAGCTTTAGTCTTCTAAACTATTCCTTATTCAGTTTTATTAATATTTTTTCAAGTTATATTGCCAATCCTTCATCAGTTCCCAAATATTTATACACTCCCTCCTGCTCAAGTTCCTTTATATTGCATTCCTGTTCCAGATTAATATTTTTGGTTTTGCAGCTTTCTTAGTTTAAACATGGATTTTACACATTTATCAAGACCAAATCCAGCCATCCACAAACCCTTGAACCATTTTTGCACAAGGGGTCAGGGTGTCATTTCAACAGATACAGCCATCTAAAGATGAGATTTACAAAGCCAGGTGTCTAGCCCTGCTGTGGTTATCAAGACCAAATGATCTCATTTCATCTTAGAAAGTTTTATCCACTTGCAGTTTTGCTTTCACCTCCTCCTCTGATGAACTATGCAGTTTTAAGTTGTCCACTAAAAGGTAAATGAGAAATATTTAAACAAGGTTGCTTACTGGGAGCCAAATTGTAACCATGGCCTAATCTGTTAAGTGAACAGCTTAATTGGTTAAGGGCAAGAAAAAGCCAAGGAGACAAAGAATCAACCTGGAATATTTGCCTTTGATTTTGTTTCCATGGAATAATAACTTTCCCTTTTCATGGTTTATCTGCAAAGTGGTTTGCCCCTGTTTCATGGTTGCTGTAATGCAATTGGTCAGTGGAGGGTATATCTTGCACATCAGTAAGCATTCCTTTATCCATGAATGTGGGATACTGTAAAATACTTTCTTGTAAATATTCATACCATGCTTAAATTCATCCTCTTTTTACAATTATCTGTTATAATTTATTTAGCAATGATACTTGGCGTCATATGACTTTCTTTTGTTGCCCTTTTCTTTTATTGCCATAACTGATTTTTTTCTGACTATACATTTTGTCAGCATCAATTCCAGTATATAGTTTGTGTATCATTATTATTACTGGGCTATAGTTTTAGGATGGCTTGCAGGTTAAGGAGTAGCATTTGTTATTTTCCCATTGTTATCCAGGTTGGTGTCCGTTCAGGATGTGTATATGTCATTCTTACTCAGGGCTAGATCTTTGTATAAAGATGTAAATACTTTTACACAAAAGATTACGTACAGTGTCTGGATCTGGAGTCTTCCAATTAAGAGGTTTTCTTGATTTTGTTTAATTTTGTCTGTTATTTCATCCCATTTCACATATTCCACATTAGAACTACTGTTTCTTTTAATTTTTCTATCTATTCATTATCTTTATTGTGTTCTATGGGGTCTTCATAAATATTTCTCCAAAGTGTGTCTATTTCTTCCCTTTTTGGTGATTCCTTTTGCATTGTTTATAATTTCTCTAGAAAACCTTTAGGGTCATCAATGAATCACTTATTTTGCAGTTTTCCTTTATATTTATCTGCAAATCTTCTAAGATTATCTGCCTGTGTTGGTATTTCTAGTTTATTATGTGCAATAGTTTGATAGATCATGGTCTATTTTGATACAGTGCATTACTTTTCCTATGTCTATATTTCTAAGCATTTTTGATTATCTGTTCCCTTTTCTATATTCTTCTAATAGTGGTAATTCTTGGCTTAATTTCTTTATTTTGTTGTTGTTGTGTCTTTCAGCTTTTCCCGGTTAGGGGTCGCCACAGCAGAACTCCGGTCTGTTAATGATTGGCAGTAGATTTTTACGTGCCGAGTTGGCCCTGATGCACAACCTTCAACAAAGGTACGCCCATTCATGCATGTCTCCACACAGAAGATGCTCTAGCTGAGAATTGAACAGGACAACATCTTACTGTGAGGCAACAACGCTACCACAGCACCACCACCACCAGTCATAGTTTTCTCTATTCGATGCTTCCATGGTGGCATTTTATTTCTTCCCTTCTTTTCCCTATGTTTTTGTAGTAAGACTTTATCTGCAGTTATTTTAGTTGTACAGCAATGTATCCTATTTATTTTTGTTATATCACAACAATGTTTCATATGAGTCCTAATTAAAGTGTTCACCTGTTTTACCCAATTTCTGACATTTTGGGTCTTATTTACTTTCTGTAATCTATTTTTACACTCTTAATATGTCTGCCTGTCTCTCTTAAATCAAGCAGCTCTTCCCTTAGATCTTTTTCTTCTAGACTGAGAGCTTCTCCTTTGCTCTCCATTCATTGTGAGTATTCTACAGAAAGTTCCAGAACATTTTTCTGTGTCATTTCCTCTTTAGAGGTACCCTGTTTTATCTGCTACTCCTTCATATGAGAACTCATTGGCCCATCACTTCACAGCATTGCCAGTGTCAAAGATGTAACTATTTCCTTTCCTTCCTGTGATGTGTAACTTCAAGTGAAATGTTGTACCACTCACCTGCAGAAGGCTTCAGAGCATCACAAGGTGAGAAGTGTTTGGATGCCTCCTGCTCCACCTGTTTCTCCTTAATCTCCGACTTGCACTTCCTTCATTCTGGATTTTTGGCAATGAGTTTTTCACTTTGTAAGTAATCCATAATGTCTGTTACTAGTTATTTAACTTCTTCCTTACTAATACTCTCTTCTATTTTCCGTCTTTGCTTTCTTATTTTTTGTATTGTGAAATTTTCCATGTCTGGGTGCCTTTGTCTGTTTCTCTCTAAATATCTTTGGTGTTTTCTTCTTTAATTGAATAGTTTTACTTTCTCCTTTGCATAGATATTGCACTATACCGCATCTTTTTTTCTTTCCCATGTCCGTACTTCTTCCTGCAGTACCTTCCTCTCCATTTGATACTCCTTTATCTCAGGCGTCATTATTCCCATTAGAATTTCTAATGTTTCCTGAGCTATTTCTGTTGTTATTCCTGATACATATACCAGTAAGAGTGCTGTTTTTGTCATGCTGAATTATATACACAGTCAAATCAATCACGGATTTAAGTAAAACACAGCTCGAACAAAAACACAACAAAGGAAAAATGAACTGGGTAGCATAGCAATTTAATCACAAAGAACAAAGCTTTCAGGTTAAAAACCCTTCATCAGTATTAACTCAATATCTTACTACAAGCAATTTATATAAACCACAATTAAGTCACAGCCAATAAAATTCATCATATGTTATTAAAGAAATACCACATTTTTTAAAAGAACATAGAATCATTACATAAACTCTAGTATATAATAAAACAATTACATAAAAATTATTAATGTAAGCAATTCTGTCTTTGTTTTAAGACAGGTTTCAGTTATATCATTTGATTTAAGCCAGGTAATTTATCTGCAGATAAAGGAGTATCCATTTTTATTCACTCAACTCTAGTTTAATATTATTTTATGGAATTGTTTTATTATATACTAGAGTTTATGTAATGATTCTATGTTCTTTTAAAAAAATAATGTGATATTTCTTTAATAACATGTGATGAATTTTATTGGCTGTGACTTAATTGTGGTTTATATAAATTGCTTGTAGTAGGATATTGAGTTAATACTGATGAAGGGTTTTTAACCTGAAAGCTTTGTTCTTTGTGATTAAATTGTTACGCTACCCAGTTCATTTTTCCTTTGTTGAATTATATACACAACCATGTATGAAGTGCGTAAAGCACTCAAGGAATATAAGGTGAAGAGTGACCGAAAGCGGATACAATTGCAGAAACAGCAGTTGTTTGGCTTACATACTTGCTACCACAAGAAATGGACTTGATTAAAAAAGTTTTGAGTAACTGGGATAACTTTGAACCTGTATGGTGGTATACAATTGCTACATGACTCAAGAAATAGGTTCATAGATAAGTACTACACTAGCTGCCCTTCTGTGCCACTTTAAGCCAAGCCAGTTTCCCTTTTTGATCTCAAAATAACCTATCCCATTTGGATATAGAGAGACCTTGCCTAATTCATGGTTGATAATTGTATATTACCCTGAATAATAACAACAGGGATCATAACATTGATAATTTGAGTGGACCCATGCATGAGTTAAGCATTTATGAGCTACCTCTATCCATTTGTATTACAGAGGGTAGTCCTCTGTTAAATTTTCTGTTTCCCAGCCATAGATCTAAGTTGCACTTGAAAGTGGACACGGATGAACTTTGTTTTATGTTGATGGGGAGTCTGTTCCACAGCAGTGGTATCCTCAGTGAAATATACCTGTTCCTCCTAACTGTTCTGTTGATGGATTGAAATCTGAGACAGATTAGAAAAGGCACAAATCCTGTTATCCTAGCTGAAAGAAGGAAACATACATGGACATGGATGGGGATTAATACACAGACTACAATACGATTAAAAAGAAACTATTAGCTAGGGTTAGAATAATTTCTAAAGTGCAAGCCATAAAATTCTGTAAATGGACTTTTAATGCTGATAAACTAATAACAGCTCAGATGCATTATTTGAAATATATTTTAAAGCTATTGTTAGAACCAGATACTAACATTAAAGTGATAATTTTAGAAATTCCAGTAAGTGTTATTAGAGAAGCAGAGACATTTTACTTTGTTGTTGTCCTTGAACTCCACTCCTTTCATGCCCATGAAGGATCAGAGGGGTAACCTTGTCAATGGAACAGGAAGTATCTAAAACCATTTGGTCTGATTCATCCCTCCTGGCTGGCAGCCCACTGAGAAGCAGTGACATCACTGGTGACGAGGATATTTGCATCTCAGTGAGTTTTATAACTTCCATTTCTCTGGCAGTGATTGTTTCAAGGAGTTGGTCTACAATAGCCATGTAATCAGCAATATTGAAGAACGTGGTTTCTCTTGGGAACATACCACAAACTTCCAAAAAGTATACATTCAAAGGGGTACAATGCAAACCCTGTATTAGGTACACATTCCTAGGATCACTAGGACTAAAGTCAGACATATTTCAAAAGAAGCGTACAAGCTTCTGAACCCAGCTTAGTACAATAAACCGAAGCACATATACTCTCTCAGGGGTGCAGCAGAGACATTTGTAATGACAAGCAAGCATGCTTAATTTTCACAAGCCGCGATTTGCTCAGTGCAACACTTGTACAGAAAAAATATTGCTTAATTTTGCAACACCTGTGGGCTTAAGCTAGAGCTGCTATACGTTTGGCATCCTTTGCCAGAGGGCTAGAGTGCTTCTGCTTGAATCCAAAGCAAAAAACAAGAAAATAAGTATCTTTTGAGTTTTATCTGCAGTTTTTTGTCTCTTTAATTGAATTTCTGCATTATTTTCTGTCTTTTTTACTGTTTTACTGTTAATGGCTGCTTCAGTATCTGGGCTTGTTTTGCACTGTACTGCTACTTAAGTAGCACAAACTAGATTCAGAACTACTGAACCTGGCCTGTACTGCTACACCTTGAACACTAATCCAGCCATCTTACATTAGGAAAGGCTCCCTTACACCCTTGTAGCAGAAGAGTGGGGATCCAGCCTTACCTGAGCTGGGGATTGCTGACGGAAGGGTCATTGTGTGATTTCCTATTTGTAGATTAGATTAAAAGTGTTTAATTTTGCCTATATTTAAGCCTTGCATTTGCACATAGCCACAAACCGTGCAATGGGGATTAGTGGTGTCCTGTATATACATAAATACCTATAAACAAATTTTTTCCCTAGATGTCTGTCAGCAGAATTTCCAGGCTTGCCTGATGCACTGTGGGTAACACAGCTGCACAGTAAGCAGCTTTGCCAGAGTTTTTCATCCCTAACCTTCATTAGAATTAAGCCCCCTGGTTAATTCTATAGCAAAAGCTGATCTAACATGCTCACTCCCTAATAGTACTTAGGGTTTTAACCTGCTATAATGGACAGTCAGTGTCCCACCATTTTTATGGCAAGCTGGTTGACATGTGCATCCTGAGGCAAGTTAGTTAGTCCCTCATGTACACCGACAACCAATTGCTCCTAAAGCAATGTAATACAGTATGTGAGAGATGTAATTATGCCAAGAAATTGGAAATGATCCTCTCATATAACAAACAGGACTTAATACAGGTTGCCAGCACAGAGACCTCTCCTCTCACACAAGATAAGGTCATGACACATAAACAAACATCCATGGAGGTACTCACTAGAAACCTACCAGAAGACCAGAGATCTCCCAGGCACAAACCACTTGCACACACTGCAACACAAATAGAAACCACTACTCAAAAACAATACACATATCAGTATCTCAGCAAATAAGGCCCCAAGGCAAATCACCTTAATACCAAATTTCTTGGTCATAGACAACTTGATAGTGAAACACACAGATGTCCCCCTCACCATGCTGGACAAGGAGAAGGTCACAGTCAGCTCTCTGTCAGGTGCCAGGATCCATCAAATCTTACTTGCACTCAAGTTACTCAACAACAAGTATCGTTATGAGTCTGTTATAGTCCATGTTGGGGTGAATGACTTGAGATGTACCTCTCTGGGCTATATGAAGAATGGCATGACTGAATTCTCAGATTGTGTCCTTGGCAGGTATGTCGCTAACCCTAAGCAGCATTCTGCCCTCACCCAGGATGATGCCACAATATTGACAAAAAATGATAGACTTCAACAATTGACTTGGCTTGTGTTGTCAATCCAAGGGGATCCAGTATCTGTCAAAGTGGGAGGACATGATCAACAGACCATGCTGCTTTGCCAGAGATGGGTCTACACCAGTCCTATTTTGGCTGTTGGATACTGGCAAAGGCTCTTGCCTCCCCTATTGTGCCTGTTTTAGGCAATGTCAAAAAAATAAAATTTCAGAAGTAAAAAAATCCACTCAGGACAAACAGTGTTATGCTACTTAACTCTTTCCTTCCAGTACTTTTAAGTAGGTAGAGTTAACTTTCAGTGGATCTCAGCTGAGCCTTTAAAAAAATGAAGTTATCACCTTACAGTTCAAACAGATATTCATATCTCTGGAACCATGTGTTACTAGAAAACTGTAAATAAACTATTTGGGATAAATTAATGTTTACATCAGTGGCATTCATTCAGTTTGATGCTTTAAACTGCTTTATAAGGCAAAATAAAGGCAGTGAATATTAATTTTGTATAAATAGCTTATGATATCTCAGTAACCATTCAAGCAAGGCTCGTATTGTCAGCAAGATTTTCTTCATACAGCTGCGAGCTCTCATATAAGCCTATGCAATTCTGTCTGTGTTTCTTGAATGCTGAGATATTTTCACAGCAAGAGGGTTCTCCCATTCGATTCACAGCTGGAGAGCCTTCTGTGTGGATTCTGCATGTCCTCTCCGTTGTCGAGTGGTGTTCGAAAGACATGCATAAATGGGCGTGCCTTCGTTAAAGGTTTGGCATCGAGCTGGCACCTCGGCACCATAAACATCAACTGTCAATCATTAGCAGACCGGAGTTCCGCTGTGGCGACCCCTAAAAGCCGAAAGAAGAACAACATTACAGTACAAATAAACAGTATGCAAATAATACTCCCTATCTCTTGCACCACATTATACTGTAAGATGAAATCTTCTGGTACCTTGTATGTAGCATGGGTTTGGAATTAATGCAAACATGAATAAGCGATATTTGACACCTATAGGTGTCAGTAGGAGTGCAGAATTGCCTGGAGGTGCACCCAGCTGAGTTAATGCTAGAAGCCTAAACAGGAAACTGCACTGCCTGGAAGCATTCCTCTCCCTGGAAGATGCTGACATCTTTGCAGTCACTGAGACATGGGTCAGGGTTGCAGAGAGCAGCCTAGCCATGCATGGTCACAATGCCTTCCTCACGTTCAGACATCAAAACAAGAGCATGAATGAGCCAAAGACAGAGGTGTGTCCGTCTTCATTAAAGCTGGTAGACCTCAAGTATAAATAGGTTATATGAACCACTCAGGCAATCCCAGTAAGGTTTATAAGTCTTCAAATGTAAAAAAACGCTGGACGCCAATGAACAAAAAATTCATTATTTAAGCCAAACAACTCTGTGCAGCTTTTTGTCGGCGCCCTGCACCAACTTCTTCAGAACTTTAAATCTCGAGCCGATGCGCTTTCACAATTTAAAGTAATCAAGGCCTATAATCAAACACGTCCCCCAGCTGATACATTTAAGGGGCACTTCACCCATAGTAACCTAACTAAAAACAACTAAAATGAATCTCAAAACATTCAACGAAATTCATTAACAATAAGAAATACAGCTCACATGGTTGGCTAATTTAAACTAATCCATAACCAAAAAATAAAACTATATATATATAAGTATAAAACATTGCCAACTATCTAGCACATACGTTAAAATGGACAAATATTATGCATTATGAAATACGTCCATCATGTATAAAACAAACCTACATACTTTCCCTTCAAATGAAGGCTAAAAAAGGCTAAAAAATATGGGTTAGGAGTTCCCAGAACAATAAACCAGACAAACATCCAGATGTTATCACCCACTATAAAAGCCCTACCTCTCCAACCTTCTCAGTTTGAGGACGCCACTGATGGATAACATGCTATTAAGCCCAGGGTAATGATAAGCTTCCAGTTTTAGCTGCCACATTAATTCCTTGAACTCTAGTTTCAATGATACAGGTCCCCCCCAGTTTTCCGAACTTAATTGGTCTATCACCATGAAGGTAAACTCATGTCCAGGGTTTTCATTACTGTGTTTCGCCAAGGCATTATCCAACTTCTCTTTATTCATAGCGTGCAAGTGTTCATGCATGCGTTCATGTAGTTTCCTGTCCGTCTTGCACTGAGTAGAGGAAGAGTCGAGCACCGGGCAGCTGGGATATAGAACCAAGTTTATTGTAGGTCACAAAATCCACAAAACGTAAAACGCAAAACAGTCACACAGCGTTTTTCGTCAAATACAACAGACAAAAACCTGAAACATAGACAAACAAGTATTTTTATAGTGAAGTTGATCAATTCAAATGGACCAATAGCGCAACATCTCATGAATAAATAATGAATAATGCCATGTAGATCTGAAATTCATACCTCAACATAAATACATGAGTTAAATCCAACCATATATGTATGTACTATATTAGATGTGGCCCCTAGGATAATAATCATAAAACAAGGGATAAAAACATTCAAAAAAGATAAAAAACGGTAAAAAAAACATGTATGTACATAGCTTCATACATCTTATTTATTTCTATCAGTCACAGTAATATGTAACAAATACTCCCATCTAGTGGTCATATGAGAAAAGGCAGAAGTGGCACAATGAATAAAAAGTGTTTCCTAGAAATATTCTACAAATAAATAACATATTGTATAAATTGATGTAGAAAGATAAAAAATATATTTAAAAGTAGATTAAAAATTTAATAAATAATGATGATATCTTAATAACGATGTAAAAATACATAGGTATAAAATGGAGTTAAAATAAGGAAAGGGACAATCACAATCTAGCAGCCCTCAGTTTTAAAACGGGGGCAAGGGAAACATTGTCATTTAATCCAGGGAACCTATTGGCTTCAAGAATGATTTGCCAATATAGTTCCCGATACTCTATCTTTGTTTCCCACAACCCACCCCTCTCATCTTTCGGTATCTCTTTAATAATAAAAAATTGATATTTGGCTGGGGGACAAGTGAGTGTGTGTTTGTATAGTGCGTTAGTTGTTTTCTTATTCTTTATGTCGTTGATATGTTCATATATTCTTCTTCTAATCTTTCTTTCAGTTTTGCCAACATAAAAACTCGACTCTTCCTCTACTCAGTGCTTTTGGTTTGTTTACTGGCTGTTTTTCTGCACTGATTTTCCATTTTCTTGCTTTCCTGTCCGTCTTGCCTATATAAAATACAGGGCAAGACGAGCAAGTAGCTAGATAGACCACTTGATTGCTAGCACTGTTGTATCTCCCTTTGATTAGGTACTTAATATCCCTGATCATAAAAAATGTGCCTGCTTTCACAAATCTACAGTATTTGCACATATTACATTTGTACATCCCAGATCTAGAAGATATGCTCTTAACATTCATCTCTAAATTTTTTTTAATATTAGGACCTCTCCTAAATGTAACTTTAGGATCGGGTCCTAACTTAGAAGACCCTGTTATCTCAACTGGCAACAAACACCAGTTTTTCTTGACGATCGACACTACATCTCTAGCGTCCAAACTGTAGAAGGTGATGAAACTACAATGATACAACCCTCTAGTTGAATTGATCCGTGTATGAATAGGAGGCTCTGATACAGAGTAACCCAGAATAGGTTGAAAATAATCCTTTTCTGTTTTAGTTTGGACCTCTACACACAAATCCACGATGACGTCCTCTGGGTAACCTCTACACAAAAACAAATTCGAAATAAATTGACACCCTTCCTGGAAATCACTCTCCCTTGAAACCATTCTGACCACCCTCACCAGTTGGCCTTTCACTATAGATCTCTTCAGATGGGCCAGATGGTCACTACTGTAGTGTAAATAGGAGTTGGAGAAAGTAGGCTTTCCATGGATTCTGCCAAAAAAAATGACTCTGGGAACTGTCCTTAAAAAGTTCCACATCTAAGTATGATATCCTGTCTGTGGCAAAACGTGAAGTAAATTTTAAAAGTTCGGTAGACTTGTTGAAATTTTCAACCAACAGATTTGCCACCATTGAATCGCCCTTGAGGATGATAAAAATATCATCCAAAAAGCGAGTATATAAGGAAACTTTTTCTTGGATGATGGTATTGGGAAAAACAAATTCCTTCTCCCAATGGGCCATCACCAGGTTAGCCACACTGGCCCCACATGGCGACCCCATTGGTACCCCAATCAGTTGGTGAAATCATCTGTTATTGAATGAAAAAAAATTACACATTAAAATTATATTCAGAAGCTCTCTGACCATCGAAACCTCCCGTGTAGGTGCTTGCTTAACAATCATGGCCAGCTGGATCCATTCAGCTGCCACGTCATGAGGAATAGACTAATACAAATCGATAACATCAATATTTAGAGAGTGGCTATCTGAACAACAAGGGGTCGCACTAACCTTCCCCAGGAAAGAACAAGAATCTCTGGAGATGTGTGGTTCACAAGCTACATATTTTTTAAGAATAAAGTCTACAACTTTTGCCGCTGCATAAGTTATACTGCCTTTAGCGCTAACCAACTGACGCATGGGGGGGGGGGTCCTGGATGTTCTTGTGGATTTTCGGATTCCCAAACAGTACTGGAATTCTAGGAGTTGGACAAAAAATGAAATTGAAAACATCCAGGTCAATCGCCCCACTAATAAACATGTCCTCATAGTAAGAACGAACCCTGGCCATGTTGACATTTAATTCATTTCTAGATACCTCTTGATAAGTTTCAGAAGCCAATATAGCCAACATCCTATTATTGTAATCTTCTAAATCCATGGCAACCAAGCCACCTCCTTTGTCTGGCTGCATGAGTCTGACCGAGGAAGAACATAGCACGTTTAACAGATCCCTTTCCTCCTTTGTGATATTAAAGTGCACTGGATGCTTCAACCGTAATAAATAGCGAATGTCAACATCACAAATTTGTTCAAAAACTCCCAGAATGGGGTGCAAAGGTGGATTGTACATGCTAGGTATATAAAAAGGGTTCATTTGGTAGGATTGAGCCCCCAACAACAGGAATAAGTTCAATTTCTTGACGAAAAGCTTAAGATCCAAAATAGATCTAGCCACACAGGCCCTCCTAGATGGAACAAAAGAAACACCCTTGGCCAGGAAATCGACTAATAAGTGAGGAAAGACAAAATGAGAAAAATTAAAAATTTTGAATTCCATCCCTGTATTGAAGATGACTTCATATGGTCTATGCTCTATAGGTATAGTTTCATTACCATTCACCATTAATTTCTTCTGGTTTTGTACCTGTTTCTGGTCCTCCGGTTCGAGGACTGTTGTGGGGAAGAGGCTTGGTCCTGAAAATTTGCCCCTTCCATTTCGGATGTTTGATTAACTTGGTTAGCTTGAGGGGCTAACAGGTCTCTCTTCCCGTTTAAGTTATCATGTCCAATATCCCTGCCGGGGACTCCAGCCTCCTGATGTACAATTTGTGGCCCAAGTGCTGAATGGTCATTTGAGGGGGCAGGAGCTCCACCAACTTGCCCCTTAAAATTGCCTTGTGATTTGTATGCCTTAATATCTCTTTGTAGTTTCTTTATCTTGGTCGAGATGATTTTGGATATATGCTAATCAATACTAGTGTATATCTGCTCATAATCGTATTTGTATCTAAGAAAGTTAATGTCCGACTTAATCACCTCACCCAAGCTTGAAATTTCACTTGTCAAACTAGTAATTGCTTCCTGATAATGTATGCTGATTAAATCTAACAGTTCAGACCCATGTCTATCAAACATTGAGAGGAGGTCCAAATGGAACTTGGAACCATCCTATAACCCCGTAGGGTACTGCCAGGAATGAAGCCCCTTGGGTGCTATCTTCGAGCGCCGGCACTCTCCGAAATATGATAACTCTAATTGTAATTTCCTAAGTTTGATTAGTTTTTGGTCAAACAAATTGAGTTTAAAAGGAAGATCATTACCTTTGTACTGATTAAGTAACACGCCAGATGAGTCATTACTTGTAGTAAGATGAAATGGCCGACTCAGCCATTGATTCAAGTTAGATTGTATACATCCTCGCCCATCTCATCTGGGGTAATAATGGTTGAGGGTCCAATTCCCCTACAGCCACTCATACTTCCATCTGATGGTCCCCCAGTGGCTCCTACCAGCTTCTGTCCCTGTTGTGAAACAAGCAAACCAGGCTCGACAATCAATTCACCTGGTTCCCCACTCGCTGGTAACAGTTCCTGCGACCCAGTCAAATCAAATCTAAGGGGTTGTGTTGCTCTCGAAATAGTCCCAGTTACCATCTGCAATGTTTCTGATAAAACATCCACACGTTCGGACAACATATCTACCTTCTGTGTCAGTAAATGAATGAGCATGGTGAGCTCACCCGGATCAGTATTCTCGCTGCTTTCCGGTATAGAGCTCGGCATCGCTAGAAGCAACTCAATTTCCAAAAGACAATAAAGTCAAACTTCAACAACGCTTGCCCACACTCTCACTGTGGTTCCAGAGAAAACGAACCACTCAGGCAATCCCAGTCAGGTAAAAAAACATTTCTATGGCGGAATTTAATATTAGACATTTTGTTGTAATTAATATCAGTGAAGAATCTGCTTGTGTTTTAAAAAGTTTTTATACGCAAAGAAATCTGAATGTATTTACTTATATACTTGCTGAATTTGGATAATGGGAGGTCAATGATGTCACCAGCTTGGGACTATTTAAATTGTAAATCGAGCTATTACAAATGTTTGAAGGAGTTCCGTTAATGAAAGGTGACGAAAGCGCTAACAAATTTTAACCTCTCCTTTTACACTGAAAAGATTTTATCTGCTTTTCTTCTCCTCCAAAATATTCCACACTCTGAAAATGCATTAGCCATTTGTAAAACAGCATTTAAATTAGGACAGAGAAAACACTTAGCCTTCAGTCAGCCAAAGGTTAGCTGTTGATTGGCTCTATCCATCTCCGCTAGCATCCATTCCTTTATTTCCTCTTGATGAAAACAGACTGAGTAATGTGAAAACCGCTTTCAAATTATGGTGAAAAAAACTCCCAATTTTAATTTGGTCTAAAGAAAGCTACTGGTTATCTCTGTCTGTCCAAGCATCCAGTCTTTTACCTCCTGGAGTCCCTCTACTGTCTATAATCCTGCATGAATATGAATGATTTTGACGTACAATACATGCTGATGAATTCTAAGAATAAAAGTGCTTATTAGGAATAAAGCTTGTTCAAGAAGATATCATTCATCTCTTGTGTCATGTTTTTTGAATATCTTATTTGTGTTAGTGCATAGATTATAAACTTTAAAAAAAATCTATATTTTTTTCTGAAATTCGGGGGCTAACTTTTCCAAAACTGTGTGTGTATACTTTATATATATATATATATATATATATATATATATATATGTGTGTGTGTGTGTATGTATATATATATATATATATATATATAAACACACACACACACACACACACACACACACATGTATGTATGTATTGGACTAATGAAGGTGGTTTAGTCCCCCTTAGGTCATCTGTTTAGCTGTCAAAATTTGAAGAATAAATAGAAGGTCGACAGGTGTGTACAGTTCTCGTGGTAGGCGAATATGCCCTTTCCCCAAGATGGTGTGATCTTGCAGTTGATATATATATTTGGAGGGGAGGGGCTTGCCTCCTTGCAAAAACTGATATTTCATGCTCTTTTTCTTTAACTTTGTTTGTATGCCTTGAGATTTTTGCTTGGTGCATGAGTTGTGTCATTGTTAATGTTTACCTTTTGTGGTCAGATTTGTAAACATCAATCTTTGGGTCATTCACTGATTATCAGTAGACCTATATGTATCTATATATCTATATTTATCTATCTATCTACACACACACACACACACACGTGTGCACACACGCATTGCAAAGTCAAAGGAGACGATACTCTGTACAGGACTTCCATAAAGTATATTTTCTGCATTTAAGTCAGAGGATAATATAAACTAAAACCCTACCTGGCTCATAAAATTAAAACAGCACCTTACTATCACATCTCCATTACATGTAGTCTTAAAAAATAAATAAAACCATTTTGAACTCTAGATGTTTTAAGTATAATTCCCCAGGTTATTTCCAGTTGAGATCTTGTACTCCACAAATACAGGGGTTTCCTGGAAAGCTCCAGCTTAGCCACTTTGAAAGTTCATTTGAGCAACAAACTTCCTGATTTTAGCATAATTGTCAATCCTTGTCTTGTTAAATGAATACACAGTGCTTGCCTGAGTAACTGTTTTGAGAATATTTCCACTTTCCACAGTGTTAAACAATTAACACACTGCATATTTTTTTCATTCAGCATGTCACAGTCTGTATGTATGGGACACTGATCTCAGAGTATTTACGTATAAATAGAAGGTGCGGTATCATAGCTGATCCAAGGTAAGGGTGCAGAAAAAAAGGTAAAATAGAATGTTTAGAACTCACTATTATTTGTTGCAACTTTACATTAATATTTAAACTGTTGGGTTGCCTACTACAGGGTCTCATAATTTTGAAAGGAATGAAGTATTTAAGCAAATACTATATGGCCTAAAGAGCTCAAAAATTAATTAAGACTTGCACCCATGAATAGCGGTCAGCTATAAACTAACTGATTAAAGTGACAAATACATTTCACTTTATTGCAGCCGCTGTTAATATAAAACAGTCCTAAGAATTGCAAGTAAACTAATAAACTGAAAATGTTTGGTTCAAGAAGCAGAAACATATAGATCAACTGAGTAATCCTTATGGGTTGTGCTGTGTTCTGTAGCCGTTATACCTGGAAACACTGGGAGAAAATAACATTTTCCAGTAACAAGTAATACAAATAAAATTTCTGTAATGACTATGTCTGAGAGTTTATAATAATTACATACTTATGTAATTTACACATTTATTTTACTTATGTAACAGTCATATTCAGTGTTATTACCCAGACAGAAAATGAGATGATATTCTCTTAAGTTTATGACCGATAATGTCGCTTCTGATCAACATTAGATTGAGCTTTGCTCTAATGAACTAAAGGGGTACTTGGAAGACACAAAAGGTATTACAGCAGGCTATGATAATTACCAACCCCTCTTAATCATTTTAGAACACAATAATAGTAAAAAACTTTAAATACCGGTAAGAAAAGGTCTCCTTAGAACTTTTTCACTAGTTATAGATAACTTTATGATGGGAAGACAATTTTAAATTAATATTGATAATTATGCATTACTTGTTTTATTGGAAGTTTTACCAATACCTGAACACAAATCAAGCATTGTTCCTTACATGCCTATCAAAAGACCAGTTTGAGTTAACGATTATGATTAGTAGGGAAACCTTCCAAAAACTTTATTGCTACAATCATAAATATTTAATTATCAGACTCCTCACACAAAAGCATATAAGGTAAAACAATGGATGTCAAAATAAGTTATAAAATACAGACTTGAACTGCAAAAGCATTCTTGCAGGAGGGCTGCTCCTCCAACACTACTACTAACTTAATATGCTAATTCAGAGGGCAAGCTACCTCAAAGATAATAACAAGTAGTCAGTTTCATTTGTGAGAAATAAAAAAAAAAAAAAACTCTTCCCCTTACTCAGAGTTAATATAACATGGCATGATTTCAGGAATTAAGAATGTAAGATATCAAAATGTCTTGACAGTTATTTTTCTAGGTTTCTGTTGTATTTGCATACTTTTCCAGCAAGACTTAGAATTATTTCTACTCTATCTACAAATTTTATACTTTTAGAAATGCTGTCCCATTTCCTAACACCTCTTTTATTGAAATAGATGTTTCCTTTCTTAGACTTGAAAACCTTGTTTTCTGGAAGTACTTGTCTTTCAAGCTGAGGTGTGTTCAGAAAGATACATACCAGTGCATTGCTACAGCTTTTTGTCTTTAGAAGCCTTCTCAATTATAATTCTGTCTCCTATTCATCATCTTTTTCTTAGGGAGTACACTTAAAACATTTCAAACATTTTCCCTTTTGTTATATCTTGCATACTTGCAGGTCATTCAGGTTTGATTGAATTATTTCTATTATGTTCCTCATCTTTACACAATATGGAAAATGTTACACACCTAAACTTCAAATTATACTTAACTAGACTGGTAGGAATCTTTGATAAAAATAACATCAAAACTAGACATGCTGTCCACCATTATATGCAGGTCATTTAATGTGCTTCGTGGTTTCTATATCTTTTAAAGTATTACTTTATTAATTTTTCCTTATCTTAATCCTTCCAAAGTTCATTAATTTTTTTTTCTTTGTAAGCTAATCACCATTCCGTTGTTGAATGACCATTCTCTAATTTTATTTATGTTGACCTGCATATTCAGATAGTCATTTATAAATTGTATACACAAGGAAATGATTATAGTATCAGAATATATATAAAGAGAGTGAGATAGATTTAGGAAGTATAGAATGATATGGCAAAATGAAGCTTTAGCTGCAAAGTGACCAGATGTTTAATTTAAAAAAAAGGCTATACACTGCTTATGCTCTGAGTATACCAGAAAAAACAAACTAGCAGTGTTAAGGATTCCTTGATTGTTTA
>NC_056750.1:720140694-720145694 GCF_019279795.1 Protopterus annectens
TCACTGAAAGCTTCCAAACAATACATTTTAAACCATAGACATGCATACTTACACCACTGACTAACTCTTTCCAGAAGACAATATATATATATATATATATATATATATATATATATATATATATATATATATATATATGTGGGTCAATTTCACTTAACCTATAACTCATTTGACCGACACCCAACTGACCTAAATTTCATTTGACTGACAACTCATTTCATAGGTTCATAGCACTAGGCTATCAGCCCCACGGCCTGTATAAGCCTAGCCATAAGGATTCCCTGAGTTCAGCCCCCCCCCCAAAATTTATTTTCCTGTGCCCCTGTCGATCAGAGCCACAGAAATGATCCCCAGGGTAAATTTCCTATTTCCCATCCAGTTGTCCAGAATTTTCTTAAAAAGGGCCACTGAGGTGCACTGTTTGTCATGAATGGGCAGCTTGTTCCAGAGTATGGGAAGTCTGTGGGACAGGAACCTATCCCTCCAACAAGTTCTGTTTGTTGTAGTGACAAGGTTAATATCCCTGGAGCATGTGGCCCGAAGGGATTGGGATTTTTCTAAGTGTAGCATATCCAACAGCTCTGGGTTTGAAATGGCTTTGTATGTTCAGCAGAGATTGCCTTTGAGTAGGCGATATGTGACAGAGTAGAGCTGGAGTTTCTTAAGACGGTCTGCATAAGGCATCTATTTGAGGCAGGTGATCCTCTTTGTGAGGTGTTTCTCTGGTCTTTCCAGTTGCTGCAAATGTCTTGTGAGGTACATCCCAAAGAGGGCGCTGTACTCTATAATGGGTCTAATGAGGGCTGAGTAGAGGGGAACAATGACCTCTCTTTTTCTTGATGAGAAACCTTTTGTGATGAGGTATGCCACATAAAAGAACTTCCTGACCACTGTGGCGATGTGGTTATCAAAGGAGAGACTACTGTCTACCTGTGTCCCTAGGTATCATATCACACTTTCGGTGTTGAGTGGACTACCGCCTATGTGATAGTTAGTTGGCACAGGGTTTTTCTCAAAGGGGTTAACTATGCATTTTTTGGCTTTGAGCTTGAAGCTGTAATTTTGACACCAGGCATCTCTCTCTCTTGGCAAGGGCCTTTTGTAGTATGTCCTCATCATTAAAGGATTCAGTAATGGCTCCCAGTTTGCAGTCATCTGAGAACTTTGTTAGTCATAAGCCCTCTGTGTTGGCTTGGACTTTAGAGAAATAGATGCCAAACAGGCTGGGACCCAGGACTAAACCCTATGGTACTCCACTTGTCACTGGTCTGGAAACGGATTTGTGCAGGTTCTGTCAGTGAGCCAGTTGGCCACCCATCGCGTGACATAGGGGTTTATGCACAGTTTCGTGAGTTCATCAATGATACCAGAGTGGGGGATGGTGTTGAAGGCCTTGCTGATGTCTGGGTAGGCTGTGTGAACCACCTTACCCTTGACTACGGCTTTGCTGACTGCTTCAAAGAAGTCAAACAGGTTTAGGAGGCATGATCTACCTTTCACAAACCCAATCTGGGTGGGGTCCAGAGTTTGCAGGTTACATATGTCTTTGTTTATAAGTTCCATGATGATACGTTCCATGGCCTTGCAAATCAGACTCGTCAGACTGATTGGTCGGTAGTTACCGGGGTCCGTGGTGGATCCCCCCTTGTGGAGTGGGAGCACCATAGCTGTGTGCCATTCAGTAGGCACAAAACCTGTAGTGATTCTATGATTGAACATGGTACTTAAGTGGGGTGAAAGTTCATTTTGTAGTTCATGCAGAACAGCCTAGAATGTTGTCAGGTGCCATGGATGCTGTATTCTTGGCTTTGGCGAGTGCATTTTTCACCAGCGTGACCATGATTACAAGTGACCTGGCATTCATCCAGTATAGAGATGGGCCTTTTCGGGGGTGAGAGGGGGGGGGGTGAAATTTGCACTGAACCTATCTGCCAGGATGTTGGCAATATCAGCTGGTTCTGTAGGTTTCATGCCTTTGTGTTGTAGCTCTGTGCATATCTGAGTGTTGCCATTGAGATTCTTGACGTAGCTGTAGAATGCCTTGTGGTTGTCTTTAGAATCTGTGGTGATTTTGTTTTCATAACTAACTTTGGAGGATTTTATGAGGGATCTCAGCTTCTTACTGAGGCTGATAAGGGGGATTTTCCAATCTTGGGATTTTACTCTCTTTTGCAACAGTTTCTTCCTTCTGTTTTAGAGTTTGGTAATGTCAGGGGACCACCAGATTGGCTTCTTTTTTTTTTTTTTGGAGGATAGCGTCTTGGTTCTATTTGGGATGGCATGATCCATGCACTCGTGTATGTGTTCATACAGTGCATTGATGTACGATTCAGCAGTCATACTACTACTTTCCATCTGCATGGGTATGGTGAATTTAGACACTTCTATCTCAAGAAGCATGAAGTTGGCTTTGGAGAAGTTTTTTATGGTTTCCTTAATAGTGGCTGGGGGCAGGATGTGGTTGTCTATGGTGATTAGCTTATGGTCGGATCTGACCAACGAGGGGCTGACCTCTGGTGTGGTGCACCAGTCACCTATGTTGGTAATGACCACATCTAGGATATTGCTGCCTCTGATGGGAGTCTGGATCAGTTGATCCAAGGCGTTGGAATTTATGAATTCCAAAAAACGCTGTGCAAATGTGTTGGTACATGAGTAGTTTTCCCAGTTAATGGCAATGTAGTTGAAGTCTCCCAGTATGAGGGTGTTGGGTTGTACCTTAATATTTTCCAGTATGTTAAGAAGAGTGGTGTGTGAGTCTTGGGGCATGGTGGGGGATCTGTAGCAAGCTACAATTAGGATTGCAGTCTTGTCCAGTGTTAGTTGCACCTGGAGAATTTCGGATGCATTATTTTAGACAATTAGCCTGGAGGTGTGGATATCCTTAGTGAATATGGACATGCCTCCGCCTCTGGTGTTTCGGTCCAGGTTAGATGGCTGAAAGGTGTGGTATGAGTTGTAGGGGTGCTCTCTGGATCCTTGAACTAGGTCTCTGTCGCTGCACAGATGTCAATGTTCTCCATTTTAAGGAGTGCCTTGAGTGAGTGCATTTTGAGGTTTAGACTTATAGCATTGAGTAGCATTACCCTCAGATTTTGTTTGCTTGTACTTGTTATGGTGGTAATTTTGTCATTTGAACCTTGCCTAAAAAAGGCACTATAAGGGTGGCAAGAGCCTTGGCCAGTATCCGGAAACCCAGGGGCGACAGGTGCAGGCCATCTCAGGCAAAGCATCATGGCCTGTCGATCATGTCATCCCAGGCTTACAGGTACCGGATCCCTTTGAATGACACCAGAAGTTTAGCCAATTATTGAAGTCAATCATTTTGTCCTAGTACTTGAGGTATCATTCTGGGTAATGGCAGGATGCTACTCAAGGTAGGGTCATACCTGCCTGGGCTACATGATCCAAGCACTCCTCCATGTCTCTCTTCATGTAGTCCAGGGAGGTATGTCTCAAGTCTTTCACGCCAACATGAAAAATTACAGAGTCATATTTGTACTTGGTGTGGAGTGGCCTGAGTGCATGGGTTATGTGCCGGATCCTGGCACCCTAGAGGCAGCTGACAGTAATCTTCTTCTTAGCCTGTTGAGTGGGACATCAGTGTGCCTCACTATAGAGTCACCTATTACTAGTGTGCTGGGTATGTTGTTTTTCCTTTGGTGCTGAGTTTGAGTGCCACATTGGTTTTGTGAGTTATGTGTCACTTGGGTTGTGTTGGGTGGTGGTGGTGGTTTGCGTTTCAGCTTCTGAGTTCTCTTTGTTTGGGAGATTTATTTTAAGAACCTTTGTGAATGTAGGTGTGTGTTTCATGTTACTATGTGTGGGTGTAGGTTTTGAAGGATTAGGTGTTGTGTGTGGTGTGGTGCGAGTGTTTACCGTCTCCTCTTGACTGATTAGTCCAGTCCTGGCTGTAGAGAGCTTGGCTTGCAATTTGGCTATATAAGTGCATCTCTCACAGGTTGTAATGTTAGGTGGTAGGAGGAGACGTCTGTCTGTGTCCATGAGGCAATTACTACATTGCTCAGGATGCCCGTGTTCACCAGGTGGACAGGAGAAAATACTGGAGCTGACCCTTGGACATGCCTGGATAGGTGCTTATTTATTTAAGTACTAACTATTTAAATACTGTTTTTTTTCTTACTTGGTAAGGAAAGTTCAGTGCTGTAGCAATTTATGGTCTATCTAGTGCTTACAACTGTTTCTAAGCAAGTGCTAATCTACAAGGAACAGGTTTGAGTGCTTAAAACCTGAACTGATTAGTTCTAAGGGAAAATTTGAAGAGCAGACTTCGTGATGCTGGTAATAGTTTAACTCTAGTTAAATGGCGCTGTGCGATGCACAAACCTGCACAAACATGGGTTTTTAAACATAAAGATGAAAGGGACAGAAATAGCCCAAAGTGGCCAATAAAACTACAAATTCTGAGCTGAAACCTCTCCTCCAGTGACAGGCTGCTCAAAGCTCACCACTTTCACTGATGAACGGAGAAGCTTACTTCTATCTTAGTAAGGTCTGGGCAACACAGAAACTATAAAACAGCCAGAATTCTGCAAAATCTGAAAACTGGACTCTACTAGTTAAAGAAAGGTGGGAAATGAGTAAAGAGGATTTTTTTTCTTGAAAATTAAAACAGATACAGTAATACAAACACTTTCAAGGCAGAAATATGGCTATTGCACTTCGGTGTGTAGCCCACAACAGTTAAACAATTGAAAAACACTTAAAAATGATCAGTTGAAGTGCAAACAGTAACATAATTCAAATAAGATGCAAAGTTAAAAAAAAGAATGAAATAGTGCAGTTAGCGAAAATGAGCAATAAAAAGGAAAATGGAGGTACTTAATCTGACTCCCATTTCATCATCATTTAAGACAGACTTGTTGCGGGTTTCCTTCACCCGTGACTTGCTTGTGATAAAAATAATTACTGTAAGTTACAGTGCTGACTGTTAGAAGATTGATAGTCATGTAGAAAGTAGTGTTTCTAAATGTGAGTTT